>NW_017536452.1:194834-243646 GCF_001853355.1 Bactrocera latifrons | reverse complement strand
ACTTTGGTATATATAACCCTATATCTGACTCTTTTAGTTTTAGGACTTACAAACAACCGTTATGTGAACAAAACTATAATACTCTCTTTAGCAACTTTTTTGCGAGAGTATAAAAAATACGTGTCACGTTCTTTGTCCAGGCTAAACTCCTAAACAACTGAACCAATTTCAGTAAAATTTGGCACACCGTGTTCAGTTTGACCCAACTTAAAAGATAAAATATTTATGTTCCTTGGAGGAAGGCATTCGTCCCATATGATGACACATTCTCATGCATTGGCTTCCTTCTGGGTCACTTTCCATCGATATCTCTTAGATCTAGACTATCTTTGAGATATTCCTTCTTCCTTCCATCTGTAGCTGAATTCGTGAGGGAGAATCTTGATTCTTTCCCATCGATTTATTAAAGTGAGTGAGTCTCAGGTATGACGAGAAGAGGAGCGGTTTTCATTGTCTTTGAACAAAATCTCTTCGAAATGGTTGGACACTGACAAGTTTTTCCTCGAACTTCAAAAGTATATTTGTCAAGTAAAGATCGAAAGAATAAAAGACAACATCTGGTTCCAACAAGACGGGGCTGGGTACCACACAGCACGTGTAATAACCGGATTATTGACAGAAAAGTTGGAATAGTGGATGATTTCAAAAAATTGTGACAGTGAATGGCCTCCAAGAAGTTGTGATTTAACACCATTATATGTATATAATATAATAAATACTCATTTGAGTTTCTTTAAAAAACAGTGGTTTTGTTTTGTAAAGAAATCATATCTCTCTAATAAGAAAATCCTGTGCCTTGAAGTTAAGCCTATAAGCTCTATTTCTATTCAATGAAAGTGTGAAAGTGATGGGATTCCTTGTTCCGAGGTGGTACCAACAAGAAAATTATTTATTGAATTTTACAACTGAAGGTATGTCCACAACCTTGATCCTGACAAAATGCAAGAGTATGACATGTTTGGTTACCCACGAACTTGTTGTTTTAAATTCATTAAAATCATCCTATTTAGTCAGTTACTTCAAGTTATGCCTCTTATCAACTATTAGATACTCAAGAGAAAATTAAAAATATAATGGAAAAAGATCCAAATATTGTTTCTTAAGATGTAAAAACTTACCACTACCCGAATATTTCAATTAATTTTAGATAATATTTTAATAAATTTCATTACTAAAATCAAAGAATTCCTGGAAATCTATTACGAAAGTATTTTTCACTTACCTGAAAATGAAAAGAGAAAGAAAAAGTAAATAATTTGTGCCATTTAATATAATATTTTCACTTAATATACATTATACTTTATTAAGTTTAATGAAATCACATGATCATTTAGTTATTTATTAAATTAATATTAACCTACGTCAGAACATCACAATTTATTGCCACGAATGTTTGTGGCTTTGTCAGTTTGGTTTTGGGTATAATACACAGCACAGTGTATATTGCCAGAAAGTCGGTTAACCTGCAGAAGGTAACTTTGGAGATGATCTAAGTAGAGGTACTTTTTTCAGTAGCCTTTTTTTACAGATAGCGTGTAAGTCGTGTCAAGCTGCCATGTTATTTTTGTTCAGTATTATTTGGCACTTCATCATGGAAAGACTTGCGACTGCACAATGTTTTCCAGTCCTTCAACTGTATTATGAAAATTCAGGTGCTGTAAAGCATGTGCTTCGCGCGCTTCGCCCAACTTATGGTTAACATAATCGGCCTACTAATCGTACTATTCGCAACAACATCACCCATCTTTGTTCAGCGTCCAGCACGCAATGAAGTAAATATACAAGTACACCAAGTCCGGGAGAGTCGATTCGACGGCGTTCGCAGCAACTCGGAATGAGATATGGAACGACTTGAAGCATTTTTCATCGAGATCTTAAATTGAAAGTGTGCACAGCTAGTGCAAGAACCGAAACCGCTCGACCTTCCTAAGCAACGTCGTTTCGCTGTATGGGCTCTTGAATAGTTTCAAGAAGATCCCATGTTTTCGAGCCAAATTTTGTTCAGCGATGAAACCCATTCCTGGCTCAATGGTTATGTAAACAGACAAAACTGCCGCATTTGGGATGAAGAGCAACCTGAATGGGTTCAAGAGCTGCTATTTCATCCAGAAAGAACAACAGTTTGGTATGGTTTGTAGGCCAGTGGAATCATTGGACCGTTTTTCTGCAATATTGGATTCAACGAATGGACCATCTAAAACGTCTTAGACGCGGCCAACATTCGAAAGACATAACCTTTAAGAAATAAATGTCAAGACTGTTCTTTCGAATTATAATAAAAATTCGCCATAAAATTTGAAGTTTCTGTGTTTTATCTTTAAAAAAGTAGTGAACCTCTAGGGCCCAAATAGTCAGAATAACGGGCTGAGTCGATTTAGCCTTGCTCGTTCGGCTGTATATGGTATATGCGAACTAGTAGTAGAAAACTGAGTTTTTGATTTTCTTTCCAAGAAGAAACCGCTGATATAACTAACCGATCAAAACCAAGTTATTGTATCGAAGCTTTTGTATCTATAAAGAGTATTATTTATATTATATTTTAAGCATTTTTCGAAATCAAAAAAGTACACCTGACTCTATAGCACATGCAATAATAAAACGACCCTCTTACCTTTGTTCGTTAGCCCTCTAAATAATTTTAACCCAGTTGCAGCAGATGCTTCCTAATTGCGGAAATTATATGCTTTATTTGTAGCCATTATTCAATATACATGCATATGTACATACGTATATGGCTATTAGACCGTATATTATATATACTATATGCTACAGAAGTACGTCTGAATTGAGTTTCTTTCAGCAGATTAGCCGCCTTCTGCTCACTCGTTTGTGGTTGCACTTGAGAGCTTTGCGAAACTTTCCTGCAGTATTTGTTTTTGATTGACGAGAGCATGCCTCAGTACCTATGTTGCAAGCGAAACTTTGGCCTCATTAACGCTACGAAATACACACGCATACCTGCGAGATAAGCATAGCTATAGGTGTAAGTATGTATGTAGGAAAGTCATTTTTCTAGCGAGTCAATAACCTTGCGTTCTGCACACATTTACGCTCAGAAAAGTGAGAAAATCTGAAATTCTTGAATTTCTATTGTGCGAGTGGCTCAGTCGGCGAAATTCTTCGGTGCATAGTTTGGCGAAGCGAATGAGTACACGGCGCGTGTGGAGGAAAAGTTGCGCTACCACGACGACAACACATTATACACTAATGCTCCGATTAATACACCTTTATATACATATGTACATGTCTATAACCAAAGGTATGTGCGTGTGTATCTGGGTAAGCAAACATTTATTTAATGATATAGATATGTGTAATCATACAAAAATAAATCGGTGTGTTGAGCGAGCAAAACAAAGAGACGCTGGCAAAAATAAAACGGACTCGACATTAAAGCAATTTACAAGTCAATAAATAATGCGAAGAAGCCAACAGGGGCGAAATGCAGAATGTAAACAAACATATTGTGTAAATAGTCAGAAAAATATGAACAGTGTGCGACAAGAGTAAGGTAACCAATTCAGTTGTTATATGAAAAACTTTTTTATTTGTAAAAATATCTTCACGAAATTTTGCACGAATTATTATTTAATGCAACTGTACAACCTACGAAGAAATTGTTCTGATCGGACCACTAGAGCATATGGCGGTCACACAAACTAATCGAATGAAATTCAGTTCTTGTAAGGACAACTTTTTTATTTGACACGATATCTTTACAAAATTTCCCGTGAATTATTGTCCAAGGAAATGCCACAATGTCCGAGTAAGGTTTTCCCATCGGACCACTATATCATATAGCGATTATACAAACTGATCAATTGAAAATTAGTTCTTGTGTGGAAAAAATTTTTATTTGTACACTATATTACTATACAACCTCCTAAGAAATTGTTCTAATCGAACCAGAATAGCTTATGGAGGTCATACAAATTGATCGATTTAAATCAGTTCTTGTATGGAAAAAGTTTTTATTTGACACTATCTCTTAACGAAGTTCGGCATGAATTATTATCAAAGGCAACTGTACAACCTCCGAAGAAATTGTTCTGATCGGACAACAATAGCATATAGCTGCCAAACAAACTTATCGATTAAATTCAAGGTAAGGACCTTTTTCACCATTTAATGCGTTAAAAATTTTGTAATATATATTTTTTTCAATTCCCATAAATCGCCTTTAAATTTTATAGAAACTTATTCGAGGAACATTTCAAAAAAAAAAATGTCGCAAAATAATCTGAACACAAGCTAATGTCGCACAGTGTTATTTGTTAAAGTCTTTTCGATATATTTTTATAAACAAAATTACACGTTCTTTGTATATAAACCAAATACACACACACATATGTAAGTATGTGCGGGTTCCCCAGCATACGAACACACTAATGGTATGTATTTATGCACAAATTACCTCAGACTTGCACACCAGTTCGAGCAGTGAGTAAACAAAGTGAAGAAAGCTTTTTAATTAAAGTGAATTCGAGTATAAAAAACACTCGTAAAAAGTACTTTGCACACCCATGTGAATAGCTATGTACATACATGTAAGTATGTAAATAAATATATTCAAGTACGCGCGCATATACCATATATAATAGGTATGTTATTGTTATTGTTATTGTCGCCTTCATGCTTACGGCATGAAATGTGTTTACCATACACATTAGAATTCATTAATATATTTAAAAGCAACACCAAGAACAATCAATGAAAACGCATGAATCGCTGAGCGTACAACCTCAAAAACCACAACAAAAACAACAACCGAAGAATGGAATATTTAATGGAAGTTGAAAAACAAACAAATAGAATGAAACTTAAGCGCTTGAGTGGAAATCGAGTATATCCACGGATGTTAAGTGATAATTGCGAAAAGTAAATGCAAACACAAGAAAAGCAAAAAACGATTGCGGCTCCATACAGTCAAAAGCCAGCGAATGACAGGGTGGCTTTTATCAGCATTCGTCTGGCTGCGAGTGCTCGTGGCCGTCTAAATGTTTATAAACAATGTGTCGCAACATTAAAAGAGCGTAAAATTAAAATTTTCATGGCATACTTTTAGGCAGAATGTTGCCTGCGCACGAAGTCGGGATTCAAATTTCGGGATTTTGTCTAGCATATAAAACAAGTTTGCAAGTACCGATGGCTGCGAACTGATTTTACATTAACGAACTAATAAATTAGAATTTAAATATTATTGAATTTGCAACGTAAGCAACATTTTCGAGCGATTCTCTAGAAAAGCAGAAAAATTTATATTAATAAACCGAAAAACTAGTTCCACTTAAATTGCAGCAAGATGACATTTGCTCAGGGAAACTAGTTCAGCAGACCTCCCGCGTTCTACGCTATGTCAGAATAATTTCCCAGTCGCACAGAAGCGGGTCGTCGATCAACGCTTGCTCCTGTGCTCCAGAAGAAAGTTGGTGGAACGAATCATAATAGTTTAAGCGGTGTATCAAGAAGATTAATGAATAGATAGTTAGAAAATAAGCATAATTAGTTATTCTTCTACTGAGTAAGATCGCATCTTAAAGAATTCTTATAAAAATCTCTCTTTTCTATTGAGAAAAATGCTGAAAGTAACGCGTCAGCAGGTTAGATATACTATATGTAGCATAAGGTTTGGATATGATTCCATCTTTCTCTTCCTACATATAGGTTTGGCCTAAAAAGTTTGTCAAAATGTTTAACCGCACCGAGTATGAGCCTATTGGACAGCGTCTCGTGAGACTAACGAGCGGCGAGATTGACTTCCACTGGTAGGAGTAAGTAGAAGTAAGAGTAAGTAGTTCAGGGAACCTCTTAAGGTTCTCTCTGTACCGGCATATAAGTTGTGTCTTCTGACCAGCGCTTATCGAGCGCACTCCACTTAAAAATAAAGGTAATCGATATAGTATGGAAAACCTGAAAAAAATTTTCAAAGTATTAAATAAAAATTGTTTCAAATATTTATAGAATAATAAACCAATACAAATTTCATTGGATAGCTTTGATTTTTTTTTTTTTTTGTTTCTTTATTAACAGCGCATCACTATCTATGCAATGCAACTTCTTCGACGAACTGTCCCAAATATCTCAAACTGGTTGGTTTTCATGCAGTAACACTTTTTCCAATCGTTCCTGGGATTTTTTATGTAGTTGAGACTAGGAAACTGAATCGGCTGAGACATAGCCTAAACTCCGTTGACTCTACACGACGTTCTTGCGTACTTGCTGATATGTTGACGGCCATTATCTTGTTGGTGTACCTATAAAGGCATATGGTACCATAACCTCACTAAATATTTTGGCATATGCCACTTGATTTATGAGGATTTCAATCAAGAGAATTCTACTACCTACTATATGTTTCATTGTTTTTGTTGTAAAGCAGCTATTATATTTCGTATTAAGGGAACGCCAGACAAAGCTTCTAGAACTTTTTCTACCAAATAATTCCATTTTGGATTCGTCTGCCCACAATATAATTCTCCATTTAGCCACGTGTCAAGATACATATGTATGTAATGTACTTCTAAAGTACTTGCTTCTTTTTTAGCAGCGGTACTTTTCGTAGACTTTTGCTGCCGTCACACACACCCTACGAAGAGTTTCAGTATTAAATAACAGATGAAGTTTATCAGCGATGCTTTTGACTTCCGCCAAAGGACTAATTTTGCTGTAGTCTCCTATATAGGGATCACGTGCAATGAATGTTTGGCGCTCCCTGAACTACTTCCCTATCATTTATGGCATTTGCTATCATTAGAGCCAAATATTTTATCGATTTATTGCATCTCCTCTCACCGAAGAAAAATCCAATGATTGAATTAACCATAACTTTTTCAGATTGCTTCTAGATTATGGAATTCTACTCAGTTCTTCATTTGTGCAAAGCAATAAAAAGGATCTAGGAGAACTTGCAAAACTGAAGAAGAATAAAGATCGTCACAATAAAAATGTGTTTAATATTTTAATGCCAGTCTCACGTCGTTATGTGTGGGCCGCTATTGTATAGCATCGTAAAAATGTGATCCAGAAAGTTATGCAGCCAAATATATTTTTCATAAAAGAACTATTATATTCTGGACAACTCTATATAATACAAGGTGCGTTCCTAAGTAAGCAGCAAATAGCAACCTTTTAGAATCTAGCGCCACCTGGTGGCGCCATCGGTATGTCGACTGGTGGGTTAGAATCTGCTATCTTTGTCGATTGTCCAGTGAGAATTTCATGACATTTCATCGATTGGAAGTGAAGTTATGGCGTCAACAAGTGGGGCAATCAAGATCCGTGATCACCGGAAATTCCATCGAAACTGTGCGTGAATTCATCAAAAATCAGCTGAAATTACCATTGAAATTCGTGGAAATGGAATTGAACATTTATTTTATTTATTTATCGCATTTTGCCCGAACATTTGGGCTTACGAAAGGTGTGTGCGCGGTTTGTTCCGCATAAATTGACTGATAACCAAAAATGGCGCAGGATCCAACATTCGTTTGACGCTTTGGATTATTTGACCAAAAATCACATTTTAACCATTAACCACTCCCCGTATTTACCTGATATGGCACCGTGCGACTTCTTCCTTTTCGGAAAAATGTATTTGCCTTTGAAAGAAAAACGTTATGCAGACGTAGAGACCATTCAAGAGGATTGCACCGGCATACTGGCGGTCATACCGACCAATTAACTAAAACACTCGTTCGACATGCTTTTGGACCGTGCAAAAAGCTGTATTGAAGCAGAAGGAGGCTTTTTTGAATAAAATAAATTGATTTTGCCGAAAAACCATTTGTTCTGTTTTTATTTTTTAAGTCCTGTTTACTTTGGAACGCACCTTACATTTGTTTGTCATAAATTGGTCTTAAGTCAGTTATATTATACATATATGGAATATACTTTCTAAATTTATGTGTAGTAATTAAATTATAGTTTAGGCAAATTATAAATTATCCTTTTCGGAGTTTAACAACTTATCGATTAGTTTCCAAGAATTTAAAGAATATGCTAATCAAAAACGGTATATTTTTGCACCTTTGTAGATAACACTCACGTACCACCAAAATAACACACATAGAAACAAAACAGTCAGTAGTGTTAGGGCAGGCTTATCATGAGTCAGCAATCCGATATTGTTGAAAAATGTGAGTGGGTAAGTTCGAGATTATTATCGCCGCAACTTGTCATAAATATGTGTATGACACCCAAAACGCACCGTAAATAGAAACAGTAAAAAAAAAAGTTTTTTTACAAAAATTCGAATAGCAATAAAATCAGATTTCACCACAGTTTCGAGTAAGAACTGCCAAAACAAAAATTCATCAAATCATCATGTATGATCGTCGAAAATCCCATAGATATGTAAAGTCTAAAGTTTGCGCGGGCAATCCCGTTTCGATTCAGGCCTTGGGGCAAAACATCAAGCGCGTCATTCACCAATTACTAGTCAAAACGCTCGAACGAGTCATCGAAAATTGGACTCAACGAATGGACAATCTGAAATGCAGCCGCGGCCAACATTGGAAAGAGGTAATCTTCAAAAAATAAATGCCATAGTATGGTCTTTCGAATGATAATAAACATTCGCCATTAAATTTGAAGTTTCTGTGTTTTTTTTTCTTTAATCGAGTAGGGAACCCCGATATGGATCAGTTAACGCAATCACAAGAATGTTTGCGGCTTCCTTAAGATATGTCTGTATGTCGGATGAGAGTTTCAGATCACTGCATGATCACTATGCACATAACCATAAGAATTTTGATAGAAATTCAATGAAACACAAATTAAATTTCCAAAATTTATTATAGATATGTTAGTGCGCTGACAGCTATATTTTCTCCAGACCTCTTTTAGATGTTCATGCTGTTATACAATTATTTCTAAAACCACGATGAAACTAAAAGTTAAAGAAAAATCCAAATATGTCCTATTAAAAATAGTTTCCATATAAGAATAATCAAATCCATTGATACCATGTCTAAAAAAAATTATTTTCAAAAAACATTTTTCAATAGAAAAATTAAAATCCAATTTGGTAGAGCTAAAAGCAAATAAAAACGATGAATATAATCTGTGGAAAGCTACTAAATATCCGAAACGTCCTCCGCAGCGACAAGCACCGGTAAAAACATGAAAGAGTCCATGTCAAATCGATAAACCAATACCTTACGCAAATCTGACTAAAGCTCGAGAACGAAATATCCTCTTGCAGAAAAGTTCGTTGACAATATTCTCCAAAAGACTGAAAAGAATATTTCTTTGTCGATTATTTCCAGATCTGGAAGCTCTATCCGTGATCCCGGACCGTCAATTTGGCTTCAGGCAACAAACTGGTTTTTCAACAAGTCGAAATTATTAAAATTTACTACCGAAATTCAGAAGTCAGTGGCCACAGCGATAAGAGCGCTGCGACCAATATATGGTCGTCATAATCCGCAGGCATTGTACAAAATGTGTAAGAGAGAAAAAGAAGTGCTCGTAGTGTCGATAACGCATCATTGGCGAAGACCAAAATGTGTCTCTCACATGTCGTTCTCAAGCGTTAAGCATCTCTGTGACGTCGTTCTCATGAATTATGAGAAAAGATCTCGGCTTACATCCTTACACGATAAAATTGACGCAAGAACTGAAGCCGCTTGACCACCAGAATCGGCATATATTCGAGAATTGAGGTGAGCAACAACTTGAAAATGATCCGGATTTTCATAGAAAAAAACATCTTCAGCGATGAGGCTCATTTCTGGTTGAATGGCTGCCTCAATAAACAAAATATGCGTTATCGGTCAGACAGCAATCCACACGTACTCCATGAGTCACCATTTCCGAAAAAATTAGGGTTTGGTACGGTTTATGGGCCGGCGGCGTCATTGGGCCGTACTTCTCCGTTAAATGATCAAGGCCGACATTTTACTGTGAATGGGAATCGCTACCGCTCAATGATAACCAAATAGTTTTGGCCAGACTTTGATGTTCATACTAGGTAAATATATATCCAACCGGACCGCGCCACAAGCCACACAGCGAATGTCACAATCGATTTATTGAAAACGCTACGTCAAATCTATGGCCTATGAACTTCGTACGAATATTAAACGTGAAATTGCAGCAATATCGGCCGATTTATGTTTGGAAACCGTCGAAAATTGGGTTCAGCGTCCGGACTTCTGTCTTGATGTCCAATATAAATAAGTATGTAAATTGCAAAGAAGAAATTCTGGTTATGGCCACAATAGTGGGGACGACTGAGATGATTTGAAGCAGCAAACCGACAACTGTTTCAAGGCTAAAGACACAATAATTGCACGCTTTTAAAGCAAAACTGAGCAAGCAACCTAATTAATGTGGGGTCGCTCCACTAGAAACATAAATACATACATTCGCACATACAAACAAACATACATACATACATACATACATACACACATACATATGTACATATGAAAGAAAAGGCATACAAATATATTCCACTGGTCAATCATTGGCCGACTTGCAAGATATTGTTGCAAACAGCGCTACACTTGAGTTGTTTTTGAAAAGATAGAAAACTAAATGAAATCAAAATAAAATAGAAATATAAACATAAATAAAGAAATATGACGATTAAAAGATTTCTTCAATGTTGAATACGATTTTTTTCCTTTGCTACGCTAGCTTGCCTTGCGAAGTCCGTCCATTTAGTGCGCTGGGCTACTTATCGCGGCAAGTTGTTGCTATTGTTCGAAAGAAATTAAAAAGACTATACACAAGGAAAATGCTATAATAAAAATATAAATAGAAATACAAAGAGAAAAACAACGAAGAAATTTTTACAATTATACATTTACATATCAGAACTACAGTTATGTGCCAGAAATTAGTAGCAGCACACTGGAAATATAAGGCAATCAAAAGAGTGGATTTTTGACATTGCAACGTTATGATAAAAAGAATTAGGTCTTTCTTGAATTCTTGCTATCTTAAGGGGTTACCTGGGTTTTGAAATTTCGAAAATCGTGTTTTTTTTAAATACTATGGATATGTCTAGAATGTTTTCCCAAAGTTTCAAGGCAACCGCAATAAAAGCGTAGGAGATACAACCTTTGGGAGATAGGCCTGCCAGGCTAGACCGTTCGGCTACTTCAAACTTTGATCAGGTTTTTCACGGATCATCGCTTTCAAAGTCGGTGGTCACACTGAACGTAATGGTGAAAATAGCATTTCTTCGGGTGTCAAAACACACTTAACCCCTTAAAAGCATTAAACATGTTTAATGGCTGATCCAGGGTATCTATCGCACATGTCCGACTAGCGTAGTTTATATAATAATTTTTATACTCTCGCAACAAAGTTGCTAAAGAGAGTATTATAGTTGTTCACATAACGGTTGTTTGTAAGTCCTAAAACTGAAAGAGTCAGATATAGGGTTATATATACCAAAGTAATCAGGGTGACGAGTAGAGTTGAAATCCGGATGTCTGTCTGTCCGTCTGTCCGTCCGTCCGTGCAAGCTGTAACTTGAGTAAAAATTGAGATATCATGATGAAACTTGGTACACGTATTTCTTGGCTCCATAAGAAGGTTAGGTTCGAAGATGGGCAAAATCGGCCCACTGCCACGCCCGCAAAATGGCGGAAACCGAAAACCTATAAAGTGTCATAACTCAGCCATAAATAAAGATATTAAAATGAAATTTGGCACAAAGGATCGCATTAGAGAGGGGCATATTTGGACGTAATTTTTTTGGAAAAATGGGAGTGGCCCCGCCCTCTACTAACTTTTTTGTACATATCTCGGAAACTACTCTAGCCTGTCTCTTATACACATCTAGATGTTCGGAAACTGCTACAGCTATGTCAACCAAACTCTATAGAGTCGTTTCCATCAGGCATTTTCATATACAGCTCAAAAATGGAAGAAATCGGATTATAACCACGCCCAGCTCCCATACAAAGGTTATGTTGAAAATCACTAAAAGTGCGTTAACCGACTAACAAAAAACGTCAGAAACACTAAATTTTACGGAAGAAATGTCAGAAGGAAGCTGCATCCAGGCTTTTTTTAAAAATTGAAAATGGGCGTGGCGTCGCCCACTTATGGACCAAAAACCATATCTCAGGAAGTACTCGACCGATTTCAATGAAATTCGGTATATAATATTTTCTTAACATCCTGATGACATGTACCAAATATGGGTGAAATCGGTTCACAACCACGCCTGAAATCTCGATTATCACTTTATCATGCGAAAGTATAAAATGTTTGGTGACACCCGAACTTAGCCCTTCCTTACTTGTTTTATTTATTTTTATCAAAACTTAACATTCTCACTGTAGCGGATCTCTTTCATTTGAAAATCAAATAGTTTCTAAGAAGACTTGTGAAAGTTTCTCTCAGAGAATTGTATTCGAGTCAAAATAGACCTAATCTGATTTCAGACCCTATGGATTTTACTACTTCTTTTAGTGAGTATTACATGAACGGATGTAATCTAAGGCTGCAGTGTTTTGTATACATTACCAGCCTTCACACTGCTTTAATACAGAGATAACTGTATTGTTGAATATTTTTTAATAATAATTCATGTTAGTTCATATAGTTTTTATAGAATTTTCCAAAAAATAAGAAGGATTATGATCTCGATTAGTTAGTTGAAAAGGTCCAGACCGTAGGCGGCCTTCATTAGGCCCATTGTGGCCCCGGGTGGTAAACAGATTAAGCTTTATCCAGCAGCTCAGTAGTTTTGGTAAAAAACCTAATTTCCTTCCAACCCAATTATTGTATTATCCCCAATATCCCTTAAGTTGCAGCATTGGGATAATATTCGAGCGCTTACACTGCATTTCGGCGAATTCAATTTACTAATTTTCTGAAGGTGGGATCTTAAGCGTAGGTCCCCTGGGATGACTCCTACAATATTACTATGTTCCATATTGCCTAGAAAAAGCAGCTTTTTTGATCAACACTAGCTCAAAGTAACTATGTGGTATCTCCTTTTAAGGGGTAGAACTATTGTACTCTCGAGCTCTGTCAAATATCCCGGAGTTATTGTAGACAAAAAGCGGAGCTCGCGAATTTGCAATGAAAGCTTCCAAACTCCTTCAAATCTGGACTAATGTATAAACTACATTGGCAGAAAATGGGATTTACGACTCCACATGGTCTATTGGTTCTGCACATCGAAAAAGTGACCTATTAATTACATAGAATGATGGAATGGACCTGCTTCGGGATTGCAGGTACAAAGAAATTTACATCACAACAGATTCTGGAAGTAATTTTCTTCGATATACGGCCAATACATAGATCAGTTATTTAAGTAAAGTATGAGGTAATATTACTGCCGCCATCAACACCATGTGCTGCTGGCGTTCCAAGACCTGAGGTGTTCCTCTAGGATCAATTGCTTCAAACAACACTTGAAGGAGCTGAATGGACTGGGGCTAGATATTTATTAACCGTGTTAAGTACTGCAACTCTGGTTGTGACCTCCTTGCATATCCTAACGCAGTGAAACTTAGCTTTAGTGCTACGGATAGCCGTAATTGCCACATAGCTGTGCTCATGATCTTGAGGCTGAGTTATCTTATGATCAATAACTGCAAGCTCTCGCTTTCTGCGCAAACCAATTGAGAGGTTCAAGAGAGTTAAGCTACCACAGTTACCTAAAGAAAACAGAGAAGAAGCGCAACAAACGCTGTCATTAACCGCAGAAATTACAGTTACCATAAGTTCGGTGAATAGAAAACAAGCAAACATTTTAAATATGTATGTATGTGAATATGATAATACATAAATTGTGCAAAATTGCAAAATGCGTTTTCGGCTCTGTTTAATGCACTGTAACAGCAATTAATAGACAACTAATGAGCGGTTAACGTGCGATTGACGGTTGAAAGCAATTCAAGGTACACATTATACATATGTTCATATATGAAAAATGCTTACAAAAGTAAAAAGTTTCTTACACATAAATGTAACTTGCAGTAAAACAGAGAGATATACACAGGTGAAGCTTTGGTTCCACAGTACTGACTTCCTGAATGCTTATGGCTCGGCACTCACTTATGGAAAATATATCAAGAATTCAGGAGAACAAAGTTATCTTCATGGCGAGTGTGAGACAATTTTATACCATTACAAATACTAAAATATCGTCACCTAAAATGCAAAACAACGTAACAACACTTTTCATAAGTTTACATGCGAAAGAATAACGATATAATACAATAAAGATGACTCGTATTGAAACAAAATTTTAATATTGGCTATAAAATGGTTAAATATTGCTTACTATATCTGACAGCTGGTTGAGATTGCTACATTTCAGACCAAAATCTACCAACTACAGCTCCTATGATATCAACGAAAAAAATAAAAGTTTTCTGTACGGTAGAAAGCGTGTGGGCTGATTACTTTTTCTCGGTGCACACTCGTTGTAAAGTAATTTATAGATAATCGATTTGACTGCTGGGTATACATATGGCTCGCTGCCAACGTCATTATGATTTTCAGAGATATTAACGCAGCACCTCATTTGAAAATCATGGCTATATTTGGTTATACATGTTCTTGCAGCTGCGAATTATTGACGCCGTACATAATAAATATATTTTATGAACACTTCGAAATAAATTCGAATTAGTTAAACATAAGTAAATATTTTTATAAACCCCTTGTGGATTCATAAACATAAATCTACATTTTTATGGTTTAAAATAATGGCATAGAAATAAATACCACTACCTTGAGATCTTTAATTTATGTTAGCTGAATAATATACTCAAACTAGGCCATAATTTTTTAATAAATCGATCTGAATATTTTCACACGTATTTTTGTCACCAAGAAGCTGCTCAACTGTCGGAACTGTCGGAGCTGTCGACATCAGACCACCATTGCATCTAGCTGTCATAGAAACTGATCAAAATACAGTCTTTGTATGGGAAAGTTTTGCATTTGACTTGATACATATCTGCACGAAATTTGACATCGATTGTTGTTCAAGGCAACAATGCAATCTTCGAAGCAATCTTCTAAATTCAATACTTATGTATATTAAAAGTAGAGACATCCCGCAAAATCGTAAATTTATACTCAAACCTTTATTTATATTTTCCTAACAAAGTTTATCTATAAAAAGTGACCCTCCTTTATTTAAAGACAAAAAAAAAATACAGAGATAAATAGGCTGTAATCAATTGTTATTGCACAACAATAACAAACACAGCATGTAAACAATTTCAAAAAACAATTAAGCAAAATAATTACTCTATCGCTTCGAAAGTACTGGTAGTAGCATCCCGTTAAAAAATTTAAACACATTTGATTATTTCCGCACACCAGTGAAGAGTCGTAATAGTTATCAGAAACTGTACAGTAGTGAGAAATATAATAACACACTTTAATGTTGAAATGGCCTATAACTTAATATTTATTAAAATTTTGTCAGATGGACTTTCTGCGCATTTTTACTATAAACCATGCTTACGGTTTAAAAAAAACCGTTGTGATATCTAAATCAGGAGAAGAAGAGATTTCAACAAATATAAAGCTTACCGATTTTTTTAAAATATTTAAAATTTTCCGGCAGAATTTTTTATTGGAAATTAGGCATTAATCGATATTAAAACAAAATAAAGAGAAAAAATAAATACTTTAATTGTTCGCCTTCGTCTTGGTCATATGTCAGTAACGCATTCCCATTTATTAAATGGAAACCTTAATTCATCCTGTCTATATTGTAGTGAGTCTTCCTTAACTATAACACATCTACTGGATGAATGCCCCTTCTTCAATTCAGCAAGGACCAGTATATTTCATAATAATAAAGCTCTTAATTTATTAAAAATAACGTGTATTGTAAACATCACTAAAATATCTGAATATCTGAATATCTATCTCGCACAAGGTAAAAAGAAATATATTTAAGTTATCTTTCCTCTTTAGAATTTATTTTTAACATATATTTTTAGTTCATAAAAACATATTGCTTGTAAATAATTCTTAAATGGAAGGTTCCATCTTCTTGAAAGCCTCTGCAGCTAGTGCTCCTTGTGTTTAATGTATAATAATAATTGTATCTGTCTCTTATACACATCTAGATGTGTATAAGAGACAGGTAGCAGTTTTCGAGATATGTCCAAAAAAGTTAGTAGTGGGCGGGGCCACGATATCTCAATTTTTACTCAAGTTACAGCTTGTACGGACGGACGGACAGACGGACGGACGGACAGACAGACATCCGGATTTCAACTCTACTCGTCACCCTGATCACTTTGGTATATATAACTAACCCTATATCTGACTCTTTTAGTTTTAGGACTTACAAACAACCGTTATGTGAAMAAAACTATAATACTCTCTTTAGCAACTTTGTTGCGAGAGTATAAAGATGTCGACACAAAAATTTTAGATCTTTTCATTACTGTTAGCTTTCTCACATAATCTTTTTCTATAGAACTGGTAGCTTTTCCGGAAATCGAATTATATAGTTTACAACATTTAAAAATTCACTTCATTTTTGTTATTTCTACTTTCTTTTCCAATAGTTTTTACTATCCTATATTTTTAGTTGGATCAAACTGGACATATTTCAATTTCTATATATGAAAAGGTGAAAAAGATTTAATTTCATAATAGCTAGAATGAATTTCTTTATTTATAAAATTTAGTAATTTAAATACAGTTGAACTTCCCTAACTCAAATCAACCTAGAACACACCAAAAAAATAAAAAAATGCAAGTTATGGCAGGAAATTTAATTCAATTGCCAATTCAAGAGTTTTAGTTAAAAAGAACTTCGATTTATTGAAGTTCGAGTTATGCACCTACAATTGTAAATTAAACTTCGTACTCCAAAAAAAAAGTTTGGTTGATCTAAAGTTGAATTGCTTTAACTTCAATTAAACTTTGTGGAGTTGAAGTCTGTAATAGAGCTATGATTTATGCTCCAAAATTTGCGACGTTTGGCGCCACGACATCAACGTCTTTGTAATATTGCCCATCACTGTAACGAATTATTACGATAAATATCTCAATAGCTTTGCAATTAATAGAAACCCTGTGGAAAAATCCCAAAACGTTACAACCATCTTCGTGTGCTTATATAGAAATTTACTGCAAATATGTACATAACATAAGTATGTATGTATTTGTATACATTTTTTAATATATGCATACGTCGAAAAAGCACGTGCGCCTTTTAAGGGTACTCAAGATACTGTTTCAGCTAGGTTCTATATTACTAATATAGCGGGTATAATTTTGGTTTCAAGCGGTTTTCTTGATACGATACAAAAAATAAAAATAAATACGATGAAGAGGAACTCAGAGTATTCGGATCTAAATGTATTTCATTTATGGGGTTACATGGGTTTCCTTGGTCAAAAAACGGCATTTTTTCAATAATTTTTTTTACAAATAAAAAAAGAAATCAAATAATGAAATGATTTTTTTTATTTGAAAGACTCATGTTTAATAAACATTTTGTAAAATTTTCAAAAAAAAAATATCAAAATGGCAGACATTACGACGCCATTTCCGGTAGTCCCTCGGAAAAAAGGTGCATACGCGTTGTCAGCAGAACTTCGTTCAGGATCACCTCAAATAAAAATAAAAAATACGTGTTTTGGTAAAGACAATAAACCAGGTATTGGACGAAGGAAAACAGAAAAAAAAATTAAAATTGGATTTTTGGCAGACGTTTTTATAAAAAAAAAATTCCGATGAAAATTTCGCGAATTTTTTTTTTAAATAGTTGTAATAAAAAAAATCCTTCGTTCAAGACCTTGTAAATGATATCTCGAAGACCTGTGTAAAATTTCATCAAATCGTTTAATTAATTCGCGAGAAATCTTAACAACCGACTTTGAAAACATAGTTTTGAGAAAATCGCGCTTAAAGTTTTAGCTACTGCACCCTCAGCCTATAGCTGACCTCGAGCGTCCACCTTTTCAAGGTTGTATCTCCGAACTACTAGTCGGAACAACTTGAAAATTTTGGACAATATTCTAGAGCTGTTATAGAATTTAATAAGAAAAAAAATTTCGATTTTTGAAACTGTGAAACTTTTTGAAACTGTGAAACCCATGTATTAATATTAATAAATTCTACTTGATCTGCTTTAGAGGTATCTACCAAACAATTTTTTAGTGTAATAATCGAAAAAAAAACACACTTGATAAAAATATTTAAAATATATGTATATATATTTGGCAATCTGTATGCAAACTAGAGCAAAGCCTCCTAACCACTGGCGGACTACAAATGAATAAATTTATTTGCTAAATTTCTACTAAGATGAAGTTCGTGGTTCAAGAATGAACTGACTGTTCCCTGCGTTCATAATCAAATATTCAAATTGCTATAAAATTCAGGCACGTGCTTTAAACAATCTTTGCTTCACATATTTTTTTAAATAACATACAATATATATTCCATATGTATCCATATATTTTACATATTTTATCTAGCGCATGAAGCAACAATATCGGTTAAGTGGGCGGGTGCTACGGTTTTATTGACTCCAAGTGCTTACACCAGCTCACACATAGTATATGCATTATTTATGCATATACATACATATGTACATACGTATATATTCATATATTGGAAATTGTGCAATATTGTTGGCGCATTTTAGCGCCAACGCAATCACGAAAATGATAAATAAATTATTTTCGTACGAAAACCGGCGAACGAGCGGAGAAACGCAGCCAACTTTGAAAATACTTGTGGAAGAATTCGGAAAATCCCATGTATGTATACATACAAATATATGTATATTTATACTGCTGCTCGTCTCGACCTCTATTTTGCATTTTCTATTAAGATTTTATACGCTTTAACAACAATTACAAAATCTTTGAAAGCTCATATAGTATGTACAGTGGCTCACAGCTTATTTTATGCAGCACAGATTTCCGACCTTAAAACATAACTAAGCGACTAAGAGACAATAAATATTAGACAAGTACCATTAAAAATATAAAGAAATTTTAGTTTAACAAAAATACTTTATTTATTTTTAAAATTTCTTTTAATATAACTAAAATAAGCAAAAGCAGAGAGCAGCTTATTTCGTGGAGAAATTTCTTTGAGTAACGGTACATCAACATTCCGCGCTCTGACTGTAAGTTCTTCTGCCATGCTTTTTCTGCGTCTGAAATGAGATTATGCTCGTATTAGTCTGATTTTGAAACGCGAATCGTCAACTGCTGTGATTATTGGTTATTCATCATTTCAAAAATTACCACACAATCCACAATCCACAGCGATAAACTGCTAAAATGGTGAATATTAAAGCCTGTATAGTACAATACATTATCGAGCGTTTTGTTGATGAGAGTCGAACTCTCAATAAACTTCGGGAGGCACCGAACGATATATTCATTGATGTGTGGTATATAGTGCGAGTAAGATAAAGTCTAATTCCGCACCGAAATTGATTTCTAAAATTGAAAGTGACCCCAAAAATATTGTAGTGCCATATCAGATGAATACGGCGAGTGGTTAATGGTTAAAATGTGCTTTTTGGTCAAATAATCGTCAATCGAATGCTGGATTCTGAGCAATTTTTGATCATCAGTCAATTTGTGCGGAACAAACCGTGCACATAACTTTCGTAAGCTCAAATGTTCGGTCAAAATGCGATAAATCGATGTTTTGGAGATTCCATTTCCACTTCCATCCATTTCAATGAATTTCAATGATGGCTTTAGCTGATTTTTGATGAGTTTTTGCAAACTCAGAATACAAATTTTCCATTATTCAAATGTATTGTAAGAGATTAGGGGTAGTGAGAATTTTCAAAACTTAACTTTTTTAAGCATTTTTATCAAGTATAAAATCTTAGAAATATTTACCGGAAATTTTAAGTAAATCCGACAAATAGTTTTCGAGTTATCCGAGTGTTTTCGGGTGCTCAGGAACCCGCTTCAAGTGGGTTTCTTTCAATACTATGCTTTTGAGCTGGTAACCACTGCAGAACGAGAAACCGGTAGATTTTTAATATTTTTGTTTATTTTCGATTTTTTATTAAAAGAAACCATTGCTATTTTCCCGATAGCATGGGAAAATTTTTTGAGGCCGCAATTTTGTTAATAAAAACCAAGCTTGCTGATTTATTAAACAACTATTTTTTTTCTGTCTGATTGATTTGAAATGAATATTCAAGCATTAGTTATGGTCACAGCAAAGCGCTTCGGTTGCAACTCGATCAGCACATTACTTTTGAAATTATTAATTTTTTGTTTCAATTTAGGTCAACTCAAGCGATTTCCAATGAAATGAAACCTATATTTCATTCGTAAATTATACCAAACCAAAAAATTATACGAAATGGAAGAATTGTGAACCTAATTTGCCGGCCGCCAGTGTATATGACCAATGTTATGATTCCAAGAATTTAAGGAATAAAGCGGACAAGCAGAAATATGTGTGAAAATAAATATAAAAATATAAACAAAATAACGACTTCTTGTGTTATGAAAATTTTTTATAAAAAAAGAAAAAATCAATATAATTTTCCCACCGGGAAAACCGACGCGCTTTTGGCAGCGTGACAAAAAAAATCCCAATCCATTGCTTGTCATATTTCAAAATTGTTCATATATTTTCTTTAATGCAGTAATTAATAAGAGTATTTTCGTGCGTTGCGCTTATATTCTTTAATAAATTGTTAATTATATTGTTGTTGTTGTGGTTTTTACTACTTTGCTCCATCAATTTGTATTTGGCGCTTAGCCAAAAGTTATTCATCGCGAGATTTGTTTATTTCAATTTTATACATTTTTGTGGAAATACCTGAAGAACGTTGAAAACGCAGAAAAATATACTTCAGTTCCTTAGGAGTTCGGTGCTGCATTTGTTTACTTGTGAAGATTGATAATCTTGTTTGTAATCTTAGCGTCTCCTTCGAATTCTACTTGCTTCAACACTTTTACTATATTTTTATCGGCGCAGCAGCATGCGACTAACCAACGGAACTTACAACATTTATACAGACGGAATTAAAAGGGTTAATGTTGCGGGAGCCGGAATTTAATGCTCGTAGCAGAATCTCAGGCGATCCTTCAAGCTTCCGGACTACTACAGTATCTTCCAGATGGAAGTTCTTGCGGTCCGGAAAGTGACTGAGATAGCTAACAACGCAGGAAACAACATAAGGAAGCTCAATAAGCTTACTGACAGCAGATTCGAGCCAGATGAGCATTAGTAACCACGATACAAAGAGAAGGTGCTGGATATTAGGCTGAGGGAGACGATGAAACACCTCCCATTCTTCTATCTTGCCTTATCTAGAACTCATTGCTATCTTAATAATAGGTAGGTGTCTGCAGACCATTAGCAGTACTATTATCACCACTCTCAAACTTCCTGTATGGAGGTTCCCTTCGATAAATGGAACACAACTCTCCCTCAAGTACCTTGGGGTAGCCGTGGACAGCGAACTGCTTTGGAAGCACAACGTGGAAGAAAGAGTGATGAAAGCTGGCAATGCATTATATGCGTGTAAGCAGATGCTCGGCACAGCCTGACGGCTCTTTCGCTCTCTCATGAACTGGTGCTACACAAGTATTTTTAGATCAATTATGTTCTACAATGCAGTAGTATGGTGGGCAGGCGTATGGAAATCCACCTACCGGAAGCCAATGGAAAGGAGCTTTAGGAACAACTGCAAGGGCGGCTCTTAAACTGCTACTAAACACCGACTACATGATCCCATTTTTCAACTGGGAAAGAAAGGTTCAAAGTAAACATATCAAAAGATGGCTAACATCTATACTGATGGCTCGATAATGGACGATAGAGTTGATGCGGGACTATACTGTCCAGAGTTGGGCATAAACCAACCTTTTACGTTGCCAGACCACTACAGTATATTTAAAGCTTAGGTATTTGCTATTGCGAAAGCCGCGGAGCTGGCCGCTAATGCACCTGCAGGCAGTTCCAGAGTCAAAGTCGACACCAACAACCCGAACTCATGTAAGATATCTAGGAACTTGGCTGAAGTATAAAAATTAAATATCAAGTTAAATACCTTTCTTCGCAGAAAGTGTTGACGTCCTCTATGACGAAAATTCGAATTAAACTGAACTTTGAAGTGGTATTACTAAAGACTCAAAGGTCTATGTATCGCGTGACAGCCGGCTAGTATAACCTAACCTTCACCGGCATATTGTAGACTTACTCATTATACAATTTGTAGGTAAGTCCTCATTATCTCCAAAAATATACTATCATAACAAATAAAACACGCTAAAATTAGGTCACTGGTTAAAGCAGCGGTATAATAAGAATGCTATCAAAAACTTATCTAATATTTATTACAGCCAGATACATACAAACCTGACAGCAAATTAACTCGTGCATTTCTCATACGAGACTTATGATTATTGACAGCCCATAGAAACAGTTCTGACATGCTATAAAATAACTATTTACAGCCAAAGCCCCAAAGCCCAAAGAACACATAAGAGTGGTAAGAAAAAAAATAAGTATGGAGTTGGCTTAACGCGGAAAAATTGGGCGAGTTTCGTTTATAGCTTCGCATGCGCTTTCATAGTTGAGCCAGTGTTCGTTTGGCGCTCGCTTATAAGCAAGAACAGAAAGCTATAGGCAAGAAGCAGCGTAAGTTTAATGCGCTGTAAATAGCTAACTGAAGTTAGCTTCCTAATTGACCCAAAAATGTATGCGCCGATCATGTGATATATATCTTTATGAATACATCAAATAATATGCCCTGAGACAACTGCCGATCTGACAATAAAATACAGCTACTGCACCCTCATACTTTACGATTATCATTTGAGGCGTAAAAATTTACCAAATTCAAGATTCGTGCGATAATAAAATTATGAAATTGCGAATTCGAAAAGAAGTCAGACTGTTGTGAAATCAATAAACACGTTCATAAAATGTGTGAGCTAATAAATCGAAAAGCGAAGAGAATTGCGATAAAGTAGCAAATGAAATAAAATACTAAATTAAATTATCGAATTGACGTCGAAAATCAAGTCGTTGATCAATTGTCTTTTATGATGATTTACGGCGGCGACTCGCGCCCAAGTATTCGGCGCCGCTTACCACAGGCTACCGGCAAATATAGTAAATATATATAGTAGGTGGCGCAGTGTGTACTCCCCCATTGGGAGTGGGCACAGACAGTTTTAAAATATGGTACAATAAGGGATGGGTAAAAGAAAGTAAGAAGAAGTGCATATCGGTCGCTAAATACGGCGAATGCCGCACCCATCAGCTAACAGGTAGCAACTCTTCGGCGAGTATGTAATCGTTAAGTGTTAAATCGAAATGTTTAGTCAACTTAAACTTCTATCAGCAGCTTGTCATATGACTGGAAAAGTGTATGCAAAGCAAACATAACAACTGTAGATAATAAGTACGACCGAGCATTTTTATCTTAATCGCAATGCTTGAGTAACTTGCAGGGTACAAAAAACAAACAAGTGTTCGAGTAAATTTCAGATTAAACATGTTAGCAAACTTTTGGTGCAAAATGCTTTCGACTTTGAGATATGCGCGAATTTCACAATTGACATGGACACTTTTTACTTTCTATGAGTTTTAATGAAAATAGAAAAGAAAGAAAAAAGAGGGGATATACTCAGGAGAAACATAAGTTCTTTAAAAAGCAATAATAATAACCCAACGATTATCCTACGGATACGTGCGGAATTATCGGAGCCAGCAATGGCAAGAGGGTTCATAATTGCGCTGCTTCCGAAACGGGTCTGAACTGTCTCGAAAAGCGAGCCTGTTCCTTCGGACAAGGAAAACAACTGCAAATTGTTTCATTCAGAATATTCACTAAGAATATGATGCCAAGCATTTCATATGCATAGAGTTTTAAGTTACAAACGACTATAGTCTGGCTAGATCATATCGTTCGATTGGCTGAAAAGTCTCCAGCTATGAAAGTAATCGACGCAGTATCCGCTTGGGGAAGCAGAATACTCCACTTCATTAAAAAGACAGGTGGAAAAGGAAAGCTACACCTCTTATCTCTAATTGGCGCCAAACAGCGGAAAGAAAAAACGACTGGCGCGCTGCTGTAAACTCGGCTTTAACCACCTACGCGGAGTCTACGCCATTAAAGAACAAAATACGACTAGTGTATGGAGAACGACTTAACTTAGAATCTCATGGGAAATGTCCTAAACCGAAAAGTAAAAATTGTTTTTCGACCGAAGCGATTTGGTAACTAAAGTGCTGGTAAGTCGCATAACTGGTAAATCCTGGGGCTACCATTAAGTCTTACATACTTCGGTAGGACTTCAACTAACTAGACTGCAGAGACACTCCTGCGTTTGCGCATCGGATCAGGTCAACTCACATCCCTCCACATAGCTATCAATTAAACAACTTAAAATGACAGCGAAAGGGAGGGGAATCTCGTTGCAGCAAATGAAAGCCTTTTTTGATGTAATACCACAGGCTCTTCTCCCGAACAACAGCAGTACCAAAAGGGTAAAGTTCACAATAAAGTTAAAAATTGTTCTCGGTAGTAAGGCTGAAGGAAGTAACTCCACGCTTGACCTACTGCTAAGGAACAGCACTCTAAATGGAACATTCACCATACCTATGGAACATTTTCAGAGATTTTCCTAGCAGATGACTTTGTTTTGACAATAAAAATATCGCTATACTCAGCGACAATCAAATGGGGCACTTACGGCGTTCTCAGCTAGCAAGATTACATCGCAATTTGTACAGGAGTGTATAGTACAGCAGAACAGCTCATCAGCTCGTAACCAAGTTCACCTCATCTGGGTGCCAGGTCACAAAGTTATAGTCGGCAATGAGCCGGCTGACAAGCTAGCCCACTCTGCAGCTTCTTCCAGGATGATAGAACTGGAACCGTGCAATGCGGTTGGTTCCCAAACCATAAAGTAACTGCTCCGCTAGCAGGAGAGATTGGGCATAGAATGTATTGACAACAACTACCAGAGATGTGGCAGACAATGTTGCTAATGACTTGTTACAACACCACTAGGTTTAAAAGTTTAATCAACCTCCCAAGGGACAAAATCCCGCTACTCAGGTGTTGTACACTGGGGATTGCAGGCTCATGAAACAGCTTTTTAACATGGGTACAGCGTCTTGCGCATACTTTTGTTTCTGCGATATGAAGCCGGAGACTCCTAAGCTGCTGATGGTAGACTTCATCGAGCCTGTGAAGCGGAATAAAGACCCCCAGATGTATGTAACCGAATAGTGATCACATCGCTTCAATAGCACCCAGCAGGATACTTTAATTTATCATAATAAAACTTAAGTTGAGGTGTCAGCCTGAATATGTTGTTATTTCTGTTTCTAAAACTCATTAAGAAGGTACTGCCTACATATATTAATATGGTTATCACCACAGGGATGACTAAGAGCATGACTTGCAAAAAAAAAACATAAAGAACAGCTTAGCCCTTCCCGATACTACTGTTAATTTTTATTTCACCCCTACCTAGGGTATTTCTCAATTAGGGCATCATAACCTTCAATTTTGTTTCAATTTTCCTAACGAACACACAGAGCCTATGCAAGATAGTTTCAGTGGTTGTCCACCTAATATAAACAAATAACATCGACACTTGGATGTTGGCCAATTTGAATTCTAAAATGTAAATAAAGGCCATTTTTAGTTCAAGCGAAATTTTCAAAGATATTTTCCCAAAATTTCCATAACAAGCATGTCTAACTACTAAATAGCCTAACATAAATACATGTATGTATGTATGTCATAGACTGTGTGCTCAAAACCACTCGCTGGATCATGTGATATCAATAAAGTGAGGAAAATATAATATTAGGCACAAAACTGGAAAATGAAGGAGGCCTTCACAGCTACAAAGAAATTTGCATAATTGCCGGCAACACCAGAATAGTAAGCAAAAGAACACTAGTTTATCACAACGAAGAACTCATCGTAAATAAACTAGCACAGAAGTGAGTACACATGACATAGTTGTTATTACCGTTGGTTTAATTAAACAGTTTTAGGCGACTAGGCACTCCGAAGGTTTTAAGAATAAGACCTTCATAGTATGTTTGGGTACGTCATTCAACTGCATACTTAGACACAATAGACCTAAGGTGACGGTGTAATCCTCGTCTTACACAACTTTTCTGTGATTTCCAAAATATTATATATTTGACCACTCCACATCGATTTGTGGCTCATACTAGTTATAGAGTGGTTAACAATTCATTTCACTGAAGGTTTATACATAATTCCAGATAAACAAATATTTTAGACAAAAGTGCGATTTTTCTCGATAACCTGCTTAAAACCGCGACAGCCTTGTCTTTTCTTATTCTAATTTCAGTTTTCTCTGGACGCAACCGGCAAACAAATATTTACATTGAAATCGTTCATGTTCAAATTGGGCATACATTAGGGCACAGGGTGAGTAGGCTGAACAAAAAACACACATGCTGAATTTTCATATTTATTTTATGCAATGAGCCAGTATGTAAACATAATACTATGTACATATGTATGTACATACTATGTGTTTATGAAAACATTGGAACGAGTGATCTAGGTACTTTTTTCCATAGCCTAAAGTCGTGTCAAACTGTCATGTTATTTTTGTTCCGTTTTACTTGCTCATGGAAAAACTTGCACCTGAACAACGTTTACAAATCGTTTAACAGTATTATGAAAATTCACATTCTCTAAAGAATGCGTTCCGCGCGCTTCGCTCAACTTATGGTCAAGATAATCGGCCTACTGAGGGTAGGTAGGGCAGTCGTGGCTGAGAGCAGTAGCGGTGTTAGGGTAGGGCGCCTGTCAAAAGGGCGCAGACGCCCCCCAGCTCATGCTCATAGTTCAAGATCTGCTTAGTCGTAAATTCCCTAAATTAAACGGATTTTTATACTCTCGCAATAATGTTGCTAAAGAGAGTATTATAGTTTTGTTCACATAACGGTTGTTTGTAAGTCCTAAAACTAAAAGAGTCAGATATAGGGTTATATATACCAAAATGATCAGGTGACGAGTAGAGTTGAAATCCGGATGCCTCTGTCCGTCTGTCCGTCCGTTCGTGCAAGCTGTAACTTGAGTAAAAATTGAGATATCATGATGAAACTTGGTACTCGTATTTATTGGCTCCATAAGAAGCCACGCCCACAAAATGGCGAAAACCGAAAACCTATAAAGTGTCATAACTAAGCCATAAATAAAGATATTAAARTGAAATTTGGCACAAKGGATCGCATTAGGAAGGGGCATATCTGGACGAAATTTTTTGGAAAAGTGGGCGTGGCCCCGCCCTCTACTAAGTTTTTTGTACATATCTCGGAAACTGCTACAGCTATGTCAACCTAACTCTATAGAGCCGTTTCCTTCAGGCATTTTCATATACAGCTCAAAAATGGAAGATTGCGGATAATAACCACGCCCACCTCCCATACAAAGGTTATGTTGAAAATCACTAAAAGTGCGTTAATCGACTAACAAAAAACGTCAGAAACACTAAATTGTACGGAAGAAATGGCAGAAGGAAGCTGCACGCAGGCTTTTTTTTTAAATTGAAAATGGGCGTGGCGTCGCTCACTTATGGACCAAAAACCATATCTCAGGAAGCACTTGACCGATTTCAATAAAATTCGTTATATAATATTTTCTTAACACCCTGATGACAAGTACCAAGTATGGGTGAAATCGGTTCACAACCACGCCTTTTTCCAATATAACGCTATTTTGAATTCCATCTGATGCCTTCTCTGTATAATATATACATTAGGAACCAATGATGATAGCGGAATAATACTTTACACAAATACGGTATTTGAGCTGAGGTATCCCTTGTGGAAAAATTGTCGTGATCGGACTATAACTTTTCAATGCAATTAAAAAATATGCAAATACAATTCAATACTCAAAGTACACAAATTGATCTAATCTAATTAATTTACAGCAAAATAAAAAAAATATGTATATGACGGATAATGAAATCTCGATTATYACTTTATCATGCGAGAGTATAAAATGTTCGGTGACACCCGAACTTAGCCCTTCCTTACTTGTTTTATGTTAGCAACACTTGAATGGAACGCACTGTTCAATCTGTTCAATCGGAGTTAATTTTACGGGGAATCCTCAATCGTAGAAAAACACATTGTCTATCTCCTTTTAACTTTTTGGTTAAAAAGAGCTAGCGTTATTTTAGCGAAGCGTAACAAACTCAGCTCATTCGCATTCATAAATTCGGTGCACATACAAAACAATTATTTTAAAACAAACAGACGCGAAGTAGTAACCAGACGGTCCATGTTTAGAGGTACTTCCGACAAACTATATACGGCAAATTATGGAAAGTTCTTAGACTTAGTACAACTGCTAGCCAAATTTGATCAAGCCATGCAGGAGCACTTGCGATTAGCTATGAAGTGTGATATTTTAGACAACTACTGTGGAAAACACATTCAAAATGAATTAGTAGAGCTGATGGGTGAAAAAGTGAAGTTAGAAATCATATTACACACAAAGAAATCAATATATTATTCTATTATAGCTGACTRTACTCCTGACATTAGTCATGTAGAACAACTTTCGCTTACATTACGATTTGTTGATTTATCAGACGATAATGAAAAAATATCAGTAAAAGAGCATTTCTTGGAATTTATAAATGTCAATGAGTCAACTGGTGAAAGACTGACTGAAGATATTATTAATGTTTTAAATAAATACGGACTAGAATTGAACGATTGCAGGGGTCAGGGTTATGACAATGAGGCGAATATGAAAGGAAAAAATATTGGGGTTCGAAGGAGAATTCTCGACATAAACCCCTTAGCTGTTTATGTGCCATGGGGCTGTCATAGCTACAATCTAGTACTATGCGATGTCGCTAAGTCATCCGTAGGATCAGTCACTTTGTTTGGGGTATTTCAGAGGTTGTTCACATTGTTCTCAGCTTCTGTTCATCGATGGAAAATTCTAACCGATCACTTGGCACTATATACTATAAAAAAGCTCAGTGACACACGTTGGGAAGCAAGAATAAGTAGTGTTAAAGCAGTGCGTTATCAAATTAGTACTATCCATGATGCTTTGATAACTTTGGCTCTTGAAAGTCAGAAAACTGATGTTCAAGTGCCTCATGACGCTACTACTCTGGCCGAACAGCTAAAAGATTTCAGCTTCATAGTTGCATTGCTTGTTTGGTATGACATACTTTATCAAATAAATATTGTAAGTAAATCTCTACAGTTAACAGATATGGTTTTTGGTAAATGTACAGAAATGTTGAAAAAATGCTGCAATTTCTTGGAAGACTACAGAAATACAGGCTTTAAAAGCGCTATTTCAACTGCTGCGAAGGAGTTGGCCGAAGAACTGGAAATTGAATCTGTAACAAGAATTCGCCGTGTTAAGCATCAAGCTAGTGAAATTGCACGCGATTACCCTATAACTTCTCCCGAAAAAAAATTTGATGTTGAATTTTTCAACTATCTTTTGGACACTACATTAATTTCAGTTAATGAAAGGTTCGAACAGTTAAATGAGTACTCTGAATCTTGGTCTTTTTTGTAAAATATTAAACAGATTCCAGAAAAACCCGAGCTTGTCAAGCTCTGTAGTGATCTCCAATTAGAATTAACTGTAGAATCTAAATCAGACATAGATGGTTGTATGTTGTGTGATGGACTTGTAAGCTTGACATCCTTTTTGCCTGATCAAAATGTGGTTACTCCCATTTTTGTTTTTAATTTCATCAAAGATTGCAACTTACAGAACTGTATCCAACTGTATAGATATCATTGCGAATATTATTAACTAAACCTGTAATGCTTGCTAGTGAGGAGCATAGCCTTTCAAAGCTGATGCTGATAAAAACCTATCTTCGATCAACAATTTCCCAATCTAGATTTACAAACTTAGCAACTTTGTCAATTGAAAACGAAATTGATGAAAACATCGACTTTGACAACCTTATAAAGGAGTTCGCTGATAGAAAGGCCAGAAAAGCAAAATTTTATTAGTGTCTTTGTATTAAATGGTTATTTTTTATAATAAATAATTATTTCTTTTAATAAACGGTTATTTCATTAAATGCTTTCCCTTTTTTCGAATGGGTTTGAATTGCAGTTGGAGGGCGCCGTAGAAATCTCGCTGGTAGTGTTAAAACCGGCACTGTCTGAGAGTGTACACGAAAACGGTGGAGAGTCGATTCGACGCCGTTCGCAGCAACTGGGACTGAGGTATGGAAAGACTTGGCGCATTTCACATCGAGATCTTAAATTGAAAGTGATCAAAATACGAGCTCAAGCCGCTCGACATCGCTTCCCAAGCGACATCGCTTCTCTCTATAGGTTCTTGAAAATTTCCAAGAGATCCGACGTTTTCGAGTCAAATTTTGTTCAGCTATGAAGCTAATTTCTGACTCAATGAACGTAACCGTCACGTAACGACCGTGTTCGCGCCATGTTAACAGACTATTTGATGCCAGAAATTAAAGCTCAGGATCTCAGAGACAATTGGTTTCAACAACATGGCGCCAACTCCCACACATCGCATGAATCAATAGATTTATTTATTGACAGAACACTTCAGTGAGCAGATAATTTCACGTTTTGGGAAGTTCGATTTGCCACCAAGATCGTGTGATATCACGCCATTAGACTTTTTCTTGTGGGGATATTTAAATGCTAAAGTATATGCGAACGATCCCGCTTCGATTCGTAACCAGTCGAAATGCTCGAAAGAGTTATCCAAAATTGAACACAACACAATATGAGACGTAGTCGTGGCCAACATTTGAAAGAGATAATCTTCAAAAAGTAAATACCAAATCTCCCATTAAATTTAATTTTAATTCTTTGTATTTTCTTTAAAAAAAAAGGTGAAAACCCAAAATACATCATACTCTATATATTACTGTGTTCTGATATTGGAAGTTCCGACAAATGAGCAGCTTCTTAGAGTGAAAATGATACGATTCATATCTGAAAAACTAAAGAATAAACAAACAGCGGAACGACCAGATAGACGGACATGGCTAAATCTACTCAGCTCGGCATGCTGATCACTTAAGTATGACTTACATACATATATATAATATTAGGGAATCTCCAACGTTTCCTCCTGCTGTTACGAACTTCGTGGCAAACTTAATATATCCTTTTCAGGGTATAATAAACATATGTAAACAAAAAATATGATCATGTGAATTTTGTTTTTAATATAAAATTTTCCGTTCTTTCAAAAAAGTATCCATCACCACATCCATTTAAAACACTCCATGCACCGCCTCCACAACCTCTGCCTCTCTTTAATGTTTCAAACCATAAAAAACGCTACTGTTTACAATAATATTCACGCGATAATCCGAGCCATCATAGGCAGAAATCTTAAGTGCAAATATTTATGGTATAGAAGAATACAGATGTACACATTTTTTATTCTATAAAATGTAACATGTATGAGTATATCTGTACAAGGCTTTTCAATATAACCTTCCATAAAATTTTTAATATTCAGCACGACCTTCCCATCACGTGGACTACAGCCGGCCGGAGTGTTCCACATTTCCACTTCGCTTTTTTCAATTTTGCCTATTCCTTTTGAATATATACAGTTTTGTGCGTAATAATAGCAGTGCTCACTTGAAATGGGTAAAATATTGAAATTTTTCACAAATTTGTTTCACTTTTTTACTTTGCTTTAATTTTCGTTATTAATAAACTCTTTATGAACTCTGTTAATATTGATTTTTCATGCCCTTCCAACGAAGTTAAAAATCTGCATCTCTTCGAGAAGGTCTACTTACATACTCGTGTAACTGGTATTACTTGAATCTAAACAATTTGCACTTCTTGCATCCATTTAACTTCGACTTAGACTTCGACCACCTTATACAGTTATTATCAAATCTCATAAATACAAGTGGTAACTTCCGGATGGAGTCATGTGTAGAAATTCACGCAAGTGAATAAAATTGTCTAGGCACCATTCACTTGGGAGTGACCAGAAACGATTCTTTTAAATATGGCTCAAGCAGCTCCCGACGTCCGCCCTTAGATCAAGTATCGTCGGTGTTGCCAAAAAAACATCCTTTAAAAGTGAGAAGGCGAGTGATCCCTCCCCAGGATTACGCGCTACCTTTGGCACCTGCCACGTAAAAGACACCCCAATGAAAGGAACACAAGAGTGTCAGATGAATTACTCCCCTTTTGATGACGACCACTACAAACGGATTAAGGTTTACGATTTAAGAGCATGCAACTGCAATGTCCGGTCCCTTAATTGGAAAGATCCAAGCTGGTTTATGTCCTCGTTAGAGTAGGCTGTGGGATTCGTTTAGGGAAAGAGACTCTGTCGCCAAGTCCTGGCATTCACATCCGTGAGTGAACGTCTATCCAAAGGACTAAAGATGTATTCTTGGAGCACACCTATAAGAGTTGGCCCCGCCACAATGTCAAAAAGGTGACTGGCGACTTTAACGCCCGGTTGGGTAATGAAGGTATCTTTCACATAATGGTGCGTCAATTCAGCCTCCACGATGAAACATCTCGAAATGGGTTGAGGCCAGAGACCGAAATATGGTTATCTGTAGTATTAGATTTCAGCATAATAAAATACATCAAGCTGCCTTGCAGACGCCGGATTTAAAAGATCGATCATGTTTTAAAAGACGGAAACGTTTCGAGTATTTTAGACGTGAGTACACTCCCTGATACTAGCACTGACTCTATCTTGTTGTAGCCAAGATGCAACAAAAAACTGACGTCAAAAAACGCAAGAAAGTTTCGATTGCGAGAAGCTTCAAACACAACAGCCAGCTGAACGATTTTCTACCGGACTTGCACTTCTGCCCTTTAAGAGCACTCATTAGCAATTCGATATAAGGGAACTGTGGAACTGAATTTCAATCTCCTTAACGAAAAAAAGCAACAGCTGTATAGAGAAACAGACTGACTACCTCGCAACGTTCCAGTTGACCACAACATATGCGGAATGGGATAGGTACCCAGAATTGAAGAGGTAAGCGAGACTCATTGGCAAAAAAAAACAGAGAGAGGTCGAAATGCGTGAGAAAGAAGAGCTTGACAAGCTGAGGGACAGGAGTAAAATGGTCAAAGTTCTAAGAAAAGATGCGGCGACTATTTTGATTTTTTGATTTCGGATGATCCAGCAACAAGTTACACCGCAATCAGCACCGCAATTAAAATTTTTTCCGCGACGCTACAGAGTTATAACTGCCGCTGCCGTATTTTATAATATTTTTCCATGAAAATGTAATATAATAAGCGTCAAATATCACACTATAAGGTACTATTGGTTAAAACGAATAATTATTTGACCATTTCTTCTAAAAAAAAATCATAAAAATTGGCTTTGTTTACACAGTTTGACCCCACTGTAGAATAGAAACATTTCTTAAAACATGGTAAATCGAAAAAATAATTTATTTCAAGTATTCTTTTAATTACAAACAGTGAACTCTGTATATACACATAATGCTCGGAAAGCTATATAGATAATCACAATATAATGTGAATATTGAAATTATGAAATATTCGGAAATATGTTTGTATTTTTGCTTTTTGAATGAACTGTGGCATCTGTGCATTTTATTTACAATTCTCAATATTTATATTATAGAAAATTGAAAAATCTGAAAATGTTATGAAATTTAATAATTTCATTACAAAAATAGAATGTTGCAAAGCGGCGCAAATGCTTGAGGCAACATTTTCGATTCCAAAATTAATCCAACGATGTTGTTGTACCCAATACTTAATCAAGTTACATACAAAAAATTTCAAACGAATCAAAAATTTTAATTATAAAATCTATTCTATATTTTGCATATTTATTTTAATAAAAAATATTTATTTTAATTAGAAAAAAAAACCGAAAAGCATACGAATATTTGTGAATTTAATTGAGAAAGGTAAGGGAGTATATGAACACACTTACCAGTCGAGGGCTTTTGATTGTAGAAATCCAAGCTTTTTATCTCTGCTGTGTCAACGTGTGGTGAAAATCCCTCGTACAGGTCGCTCTCCTCTTCGATGCCGCTCAATTTATCAGCCTGAGCTGAAGACGCGTCACGATTGTAAGGCATTTTTTTCTAAATACACGCTTAGAAAGTTTGCCAACGACGATAAATACTTTTTTATTTTTACAACTACTATATTATTAATATAGTTTGCACTTATTCGCTCCACGCAGAATCTCAATTTCCACTCTATTCTCTCTCTCACGCTATGAACCTTCTTCTTTGGTGTACGCACTGCACTCTACTCGCTGCTTTATTCTGGAACTTTGTTAAATCTACGTTAATTTGTGTTATTTTTCAATTTGACTAGAAGTATTTGCGAATTCTGTTACTTTAATTTTAGTTTAGTTTTGCTGAATTTTTTTCGATTTTCGTTTTTCAACTTCAAATTGTTTTTGTAAATGTTTTTTACATTAAATGTTTATGGAGATAGAAATACTCCACGGCGACGTGTAGAAAAATGCAACATTATGATATTTTCAAGCTTATGTTAGATCTTCAAAAAGCATAATCCAATAATGCTACAGGGTGGTTGAGATAATCTGAAAAGTAGAAAAGGGGTGTTTATTATTTTTATGTTGAAACATAATATTTGTAAGAAATTGATAATACAATAAAATATATCAATAAAAATTACTGGCTGTCATATTTTGATAAATTAATTTTCATTTGAATAACAAAGGCAGTAACCCGGAGGCATGTTCTAGTATCCCATTTTGATAGCATTGCATAAAGACTTCTTCACACATTAAGTATAATTTCAAGCTTTTATAAATTATATTTCTAAATCTATAGTCGACCTTAGTGATTCCAGCTTCTCGAAGTTACACGTTTCTTGTGTTTGTTGAAGTGCGCTTTTTTGCTGCACATAGGCGGTTGCGTATCTTGGCTGCGAACAGATATTGATGCGAGTTAATGCCTGGACCTCGGAGCGTACGCACCTCTAAAACACTGGAGACATGTCTTCCATCTATCACAACGTGATCGATCTGGTTGGTGGTTTTTCGATCCGGAGACAGCTCTATGTATTTTCTTATGCTAGAATCTAGTACTACAAATAACCATATTTCGGACCCAGCGTAGTCGATCAGCCTCAACCCATGTGGGGATGTTTCCTCGTGTAGGCAGAATTTACCGACCGTTGAGCCAAAAATATCTTCTTTGCTCAACCTGGCGTTAGAGTAGCCAAGCACGATTTTGACATAGTGGCGGTCCAGCTCTCATATTGTAACCCTCTTTCGTCGGGCGGTGGCGCAAATCAGCTATTTGTTCAAGAACTTTGCTTTGATGCCGATTGTGATTAGACGTTCATCCCCCGGGGTGAATGACAGTACTCGGCGACTAAGTCTTTCTCCCACCACGAATCTCGCACCGAATTTGTGCTCTGTAGTAGTAAATGCCACAAGGACCCACTTGTTTCACCCCTTGTCGCATTCATCGCACTTCTTGGACGGCGGTCTTAACAGTCTTTACTTTTACGAGGACATTAACCAGCTAGGCAGCGGCACCTTTCCAATTAAAGGACCCTACACTCCATGTGCATGCCCTTAAATCTCAATCCTAAATGTGATGCCATGGCCGTCATCAAGGACGGTGTCTCTTATCCGAGGCTGTTGTTGCCTTTTCGGGGGCGTTTTATTAGGTGCCGGGTCCCAAACGCAGCGTTCAACCCTGAGGACAGCTCAGGCACTTTAGCTCACTTCAAACGGATGTTCTTTGGCTAGCCAGAGGATACTTGCTCTAAGTGCGGAATTCGCAACTTGCTTGAGCCATATGTATAGATAAATGGCATAAGGTCAAGTAATTATGACAGGATTTTCTATTGTTAAATAAAGTTTTGTTGGAATTTAGTTAGCAACAGAATTTTGCTATTTTACTTTTTCACCTCTAGTGATTCCGATGTCAATATAACAGATGTCGGAAATCGATCTGAAATTTTGCGCACTTCCTTTCCTTTCGAAGAAGTTGGTCATTCGTCGGATAATTTAATTACATATAACTGCCATACAATCTACTCGGTCAAAATGAAGATCTTGTATGAACAACCTTTTTATAAGTCAAGATATTTTCAAAAGACTTTGGAATAGATTATTCGATATAGTCTCCGAAAATATTGTTCAGTTCGGGCTACTCTAGCATATAGCTGCCATAAAAACTGACCGATCAAATTCAAACCAATGTCTTTTATGGTATGCTCCTGTGAAAGATTCGGTGCTACCGTAGTTAACGTGTTTTCTTGTTTTTAAGCAGAAGGCTGAAATTTTACTTCTACTTTGTTGCATTTCTGGTAGCCATCAAAAAAAATCAACTATTAAAAATATACTAAAATTTGTAAACAAAACTTTCGCGTACAAACACTTTGCACAGCAATTTCCATGAGCGTCAAAATAGTTCCTTTCCTTTTTACCGAATAAACTGGCAAGCTGTAGAAAAGGCAAAAGGCAAAATGCTGCACTAGACTAAGAAAACAAACGATTTATAATTGTTGTGTGTTGCAGATGGAAGGAGCGGGTTGGGGAACGCGGATGGAAGAGAGGAAATAAACAAATGCAAAAGAAATAGTAAAATATAAATAAGAATGTATGATTATAAATGGCAGTATAAAAACAGTGAAAATAGAATAACTAAAAAAATAAAAAATATGGAAGAAATATAAATAAGAAAAGACAAAGAAGAGCAATAAATATTATAAAGAAATTTTATGCAAACAATTTTAAGCAAAAGCAACTAAAACGCTCAGCGTGTTGCAATACAATTTTATCGAGTGGCGAGTGACGTGCAAATCTGAACGTTTACCAAAAACAGCAGCGAGGAAAACACACAAGTACATACATATATTTATTGAATAAATGCGCTGGGAAAAGCGGAAGTATGACGTTAATGATACGCCATGTCGGCCGCAGCCGCATGCATACAAACTAAACACTCGTGTGAAAAGTGTGAATATTAAATATTTTTGAATATAAGTACAAATAATTTTAAGAATATGTATTATATGCTTTAAATCTTAAATTTTGGGTTACATCTCAATAAATGTCTGCTTTTTTTGGAACAAAACAATTAAGATAAAAATATTTAGTCTATAATATTTAAATACATTTTCAAAAAAGTTAACCAGACGTTGTTTAAAAATCATCGAGCTGACACCCAAAAGTTATCCTAGTATTTCAGATAAGCATCGAACACAATCTCTGAACAAATTGTTGAGATCGGAACACTGTAGCTATAGCTGAACGATCAAAATCAAGTTCTAGTTCTAGTAGAGAAAAATTTTTTATTTGACGAGTTATCTTCACGAAATTTGGTATGTATTATAACCAATGGTAACGGTACAATCTTTAAAGAAATTGTTCAGATTGGACCACCTTACCAAATAACTGCCATACAAACTGACTTCTCAAAATTCAGACCTTGTATGTAAAATTTTTTATTTGACGAAATATCTTCACGAAATTCAACAAAGATTATTGTTTAAATCAACGCTACAAACTTCGAAGAAATTATATAGATCGGATCACTATAGCAGATAGCTGCAATACAAACTGAACAATCAAAATCAAGTTCTTATAGGAAACTTTTTTTTATTTGACGAGATATCTTCATGGAATTTGGTATGTATTATGACACAAGGTAAGGCTACAATCTCCGAAAAAATTGTTCAGATCGGACTGCTTTACCAGATAACTGCCATACAAACGGAATGATCAAAATCAAGTTCTTGTATAGAATTTTATGTTAGTTGGATTCAAATTTGCTATATAATACATTCATATATGTACATATGATTTTATATATATGTACTCAATAATTTTTGAGCTCACCCATACAAAACTGGCATAAGATATACCTGCTAACCGTTATCAGCTGATACATCACATATGTACATATATGATTTATGAAATTTCCAGAATATCAAAAAAAATTTATCTTAAAAACGCTAAATCAAGCAAATTAATTAACTTCCTCGTTTTTTGTGGGCATTCGTAAATATGTATAACCAAATCATATATTATATTATATAATGCTTGCAGAAGCTTGAAAATTGCGTTAAAACGAAAAAAGTCAATTACATACAGTATATACACACATACAAACAACATATTAAACAAAAATTTGCACGACAACAAAAATTCTCAATTGCGCTCCACTTCCAAAATCGCCGTCACCGCCACCTCCTTCGCTGTTTATCTGATCCATGAAATGCTGATTTTGCGGCTAAACCCGAGCACGTGCATGTTCTACCGGTTTCCGTCACGGTTATACTACTTTTTCTCAGTACCAACAAAGCAACGAAGACCGATCGCTCTCACACACTTACAAGCTTATGCGTACACTCTCTCAACGCGCTCGATCATTGTAAGCGACATGTGAAACCGGTCGTGCTAACCCAACAAGCACAGACGCTCAAGTTAAACAAAAAAAAAAAAAAATGTTTTTTTCTAGTTCAAAGCTCAACAATTTTAATAAGTCTCTCTTGTAAATTTAGTTTTCTGTTAAGGGGGTATGGTATTCTAGTCTAGAAATCAAATTTTGTTTTTGAACTTTATTAAAAAAAACAAAAAAAAAAAAATATTTTTACTCTCCTTTTTTTATGGTGTTTTTATTGATACAAAAAAAAATTTACAAAAAAATATTAAAAATTAAAATAATTAGAGGGGGGGAGACAGGTGTAAAAAAAATGACTCTCCTGGTGGTCTGAAAAAAAAAATCAAAAGAAATTTTTAATCAGTAAAGATGTTGTTATAGTCAGGGAACACGAAAAAAAAAATTTTTTTTTGTGGAAAAATGGCGACTGCTTGAAAATAAAAATAATTTTTTACGCTTTTTTTTGAAATTCCTATTTTTTTTTTAAATATTAAAAAGAAAAATTTTGATACGATGCTGGTAGGAACGACAAAGGATTATATAAAGAAGGTTCACACATAATTTCAAGTRAATCAGTTGTATAGAACATGAGATAATGCCGATACCGTGTGGAAAAAGGTAGTTTCGAGAAAAAGGCGTTTAAAAAAGTCGATACGGCCGAACCGGGCTAGGTACTGCGTCACTAAAGTAATTGTAGCTCTTAAAATAAAATTAATTTTTAAAAATCCTTTGGAGGATATGTTCTTAAGGGTCCAAACTTTAAATATATGAAAAAAAATCGAATTTTTAAAAATTCTAGAGTAGAATACCCCCTTAAAAATCTATGGAAGTTTTGGAAAAAATTATTAAAAAAGACAAGACAATTTTTGATAAATTTAAAAAAAAAATGGAAATTGTTAAAAAAGAAACGGAAATTTATTTGATATATTTTTGCATTTGATATTTGTTGAAATTTGATGAATCAAGTTTAACATAAATAAAAAATATGCTCTGCTCGCTAGTGCGAACACTAAACTCTGAAATTCAATTTCAACTTTTGACTCACAGAGCTTCAGTAGAAAAATGTTTGCGAATTTTATAAAACATCACAAAGTTTGCTGGGTAGTTATTAGAAGGTCAAATTAATGTACCTACGAGTCGAATACGAAGACCAACAGCTCAACACTTCATTTGCTCCATGAATTATTTGTAAACAACTTACTAAAATAAAAACAGTTAATTTTTTCCATTCATTAATTTTTAGGCTAATCTTTGATTGTGTATATATTTTGGTTTGTCTCTGTTTTTTCTACATTCGATTCTCGTATATTCCCATAACGCTTGCTACTACTCCTTTATACAACCGTTCTATTTTTACTTTATGCTTTTATTTTTGCGTTGCTGCTCGGTAATATTTTACGTCATCATTGTATCACAAGCATTTAAAGGTCAGCATTTAATGCATGATGATAAATTCACGCGAAACGCAGACGCAAACGCCGCTGCTGCCGGCGACGATTGTGCTACTCTGAGGCTTTCAGAATTCAAAATTAATCCTACAGACATCTAACCGATTCATTATGACTGACTGATGGCTGTATGTCGGCCCTTTCCTGAAAGATAATACTTGATTTTCCAATACTGCCATCATTGACTCCGAAAGCCAAAATTAGCAACAGACGTTATTCTACGCACTATCGACGACATATTAAGTTTGCCAGGAAGTTTGAAATGATCAGCGTAACAAGGTAAGTTTAGATTTAGCCAGTATATGTATATGGTTCGCATATTCCACAGTTATTAAGAAATGGCGCCACTATAGGCTTTAGCTGTCATACAAACTGATCGGAAAAAAGTCTTGCGGTATTTTCGCTAGTTGGCGCTGAGAGCGCGTAGTTCAAGTTTTATTCGTCGCATCGTGTCATGCTATACCTTTTTGGAAAGCTCATTTCATGCGCTAACACGTGTTTGATTGATTGTCGTTTCTTTTAAGTGGTTCGTGAGTTATAGCATCGCAAACATGGAGCAAAATAAAGACAAAATACGGCATATTTTACAGGACTACTACGATAAAGGCAAAAATGCATCTCAAGCCGCCAATAAAATTTGTGCAGTTTATGGACCCGATACAGTTTCCAATTCCACCGCACAACGATGCTTTCAGCGTTTTCGTTCTGGTGTAGAGGTGGTCGAAGAGGCGCCACCCTCCGGAAGGCCTGTCGTCGAAAATTGCGATAAAATCGCTGAATTGGTCGAAAGAGACCGGCTAGTAGCAGCCGTAGCATCGGTCAAGAGCTGGGCATGAGTCATCAAAAAAAATTTTGCGAACAATTGAAAATTCAATAAATATGCCGAAAGACTTTTTGACAACCTATTATTTCCGCAAAATCTTCCATGAAGTAGTTGGGCACAGCATCGATTGTTGAGTGCAATGGCGGATGGACTCGATTCGAGCCTTCTTCAATACTCTGTATTGTCTAATTGAAAACCACGCGTCTAAAAAGAAACACCTGTCATGTAATATATGTGACTTTTTGACTGCATCGTTCAAACAAGTTGTAGTTGCTTGTATTTCCAGCAATACTGTACGTACATATTTTATGGTGACACTTCAAAATTATGTATTACTACATTTACTTGTCTCTTGTGTTCTACTTACCTACTCATATTCTAACATGACAGCTACGAATCTGGTGACAGCATCTGACAGGTGTACATACGGCTCATTGATACTCAAGTGGTAGTTATAGAAGTGCATCAAAAACAGCTCTTAGTTTGGTTTTTTCAACAGCTATTAATACTGATATAAATTATTAACGCAGGTTTTTTTTTAATTTATTTTTTTTTTTAATTTATGATTTAAACCGTTTTTTTCCATAAATCAAAAGATAGTGAGTTAGTTAGGCCTGAGTTTATTGTTTAATGATATCAAAGAGTTATATATGTTGTGTCTACATTATTCTAACCTTCTATCCGAAATACGTTTCAGAAGTTATATCGGTAGTAGGTCGGCGGTACACATCCCCCACAGGCTTAAGAACACATCCCACTTACAATAGTTGTTAGAAGAGCTCGTGCGCCAGGCCTAATATTAGCGTTGTGAATATAATTAAAATATCCACAAATATTTCATACTCAAAAATATAAAAATAGAGTTTCTATTGATTCAGCGAAATTAAGCTCAGACCTTAGAAATTGTATAATTTTTAGATTAAACAAAAAGCTTTTAGTCTGGTTTACCGAATCAATTAATTGCACACTTTCGTCGTAAGCTAAACAAGAAAAAACTGAAATTTGAAAAGTGTGCTAACTTTGTATCTGAACACTGTGTCAACAATTTCGCTAAGAGACTTCGGTTAGTTGCCCCACTATATCCACATTTATTTTTAACAATTACGGCTTAAGTTGATTAGCAAAATTTAACGTCGTTAATATGTTCAAAAATCCGTAATCGCACATAAAATAGTAGTTTTCGCGCTTACTTGTCACTGCCAATTACCACATTCGAATTGGCAATGACGGCGCAAATAAAATTACTTAGCAGATTTATGCAAAGTGGGCGGCTTAGAGAGACGAAATTGGCATTTAAAATATGTAATTGATAATAAGAACAAGAAAGAACATTGACTTCGGCAGCACCAAAGTAATAATACCGCTCACAGGTTTATTTTTCATAGCATAAAAGGGTATAACATAAACAGATCTTTAACTTGATGTTGATCGGTCAGTTTGTATGACAGCTAGAAAACAAAAACTAGTGAGACTTTGTTCATAATTTTAAAATTCTTAATTTATTCTTCAAAATCTACGTAGTCCCCCTCAAATTATTGCCCCTCATCAAATTACCGCTCATATAAAAAATGGTCCAAGTGATTTTTGACGTCTCGGTTTGAGGTGAACGTTGCCCCAATCAAACAATTTTGCAGAGATCTGAGCAACTAACAGTCCCCCAAGATGCCAAGCCTAGAGAATATGGTGCGTGTAGTAGCACATTCAATTCAAGCCTGAAAAGATTTTGAGGAATTATTAAACCTTTATGAGATCACACATTATCCTGATGATGGAATACTGCACCTATTCTATTAGTCAATTCTGTCCTCTTCTGTTCGAGTGAATCGCTCAATTCCTTTAGCTGATCACAATATACTTAAGAATTAATCCTCGTCGGGCGAAAGGTTAAATTAAACGTTCCATTTAAAATCCCAGAAATAGACAACATACCCTTTTTTGGTGACTATCGACCTTCGAAGTGGTTTGAGCTGCTTCAACTTGGGTTGTAATAATGCACTTCAAAAATTTATTAATAGTTTGACTTTTGATAAAAAAAATCATAGTTTTTAATACCACGAAGCAACATTCGTGCTGTGAAATTACGTGGAACCCATAAATCAAGCTTGGAAATAGATGCTAGTCCTCTCACCTGCATGTAAAGGGTCGCGTTAGACAAATTTCATCTCTCAACAATCTCTTGAGTTGTTATTCGACAATTTACATACGAATGTATTTATTTTAAAGATCACGTGGTGCATCCTTAAGATTGAAAATGCGGGAACAAAATATTGCCAACCAATTTGGGCATTGGCGTTCGGCCAACACGTGTTCTTCCTCATATAAGTATGCCTTGCCTTGCGTTGCATTTTTAGCATTTTGATTGTAAAACAATAAAAACATTTTCGGTATATGTTGTTTTTGTTCTTCCGTCTTCGATTATTTTTAAAACCAAGCCTTACTAAATCAGCTGTTCAAATATGTATTGGTGAACGGGCGAAGTGCGAAGTCGGCTAATAAAAGATTCAATAAGATCAGCTGTTTTCATCCAAAAAAAAATTACTTATGGAACGACCCAATATTTCCGATTCGCCAAGCGTTAAAGAGCACTGAACCGAATAAACCACACCAGTTGTTAAAACAGATCAACACCTTGTGGTATCAACCTACTTTGAAGTAAATGTACTCTTTTCAATAGCCTTTTCCTGGCAGTTCACGCGTGAGTCGTGTCAAGCTGTCATGTTATTTTTGTTTAGTATTGTTTTGGCATTTCATCAAGGAAAGACTTACGCCTGAACAACGTTTAAAACTCGTTTAACGTTCACGTTCTGTAATGAATGTGTTTCGCGCGCTTCGCTCAACTTATGGTCAACATAATCGGCCTACTCAGCTTACTATTCGCGAAACCATCACCCATCTTGAGATCCACCTTTCATTATGGGTTAATATTTGACCGAGTAGAACACGTTCAGCACGCAGTGAAGAAACTATAGCAACCGTAGCAGGGAGTGTACACGAAGAGCGCGGAGAATCGCGCGCGAGAACCGAATCGACGCAAAAAGTGAAGCCGCTCGACCTTCCCAAGCGGCATCATTTCGCTCCATCGACTTTTCAAAAGTGCCAAGATCCGACGTTTTCGAGCCAAATTTTGTTTAGCGATGAGGCCCATGCCTGTTTATGTAAACAGGCACAATTCTCGCATTTGGAACGACAAGCGATCTAAAGAGATTCAAGAGCTGCCCTTCCAACCAGAAAAACAACGGTTTGGTGTGGTTTGTGGGTTTTTTTATCGCGCCATGATAACCGACTATTTGATGCCTGAAATTTAAGAGCGATTTTTAGGGCAAAACATCAGGTGTGTCATTTGCCAGTGACCAGGCGAAATGCACGAACGAGTCATCGCAAATTGATGGATCATCTGATACGTAACCACGGCTAACATTTGAAAGAAATTATCTTCAAAAAATAAATGCAAAACAATGTTCTTTCGAATAATAATAAACAATCCCCATAAATTTGAAGTTTGTTGGTTCATTATTTAATGGAACCTCAAAATGGATCACATTTCAGTAGTAAAAAACATTGATCCAGTTTCGAGTCAGATATTGCTACATCTTCGGTTACATAAACTCGACTATCATCACAGTTAAGTATCGGACTGTACGGCCATAATAAAAAGAGTTCAAAGCATAAATTGGATTTTGTACAAGCCATTGCTACTCTATTTAACCGTTAACGTTCGTAGGATACGCGAAGTATTGATGCTTATACAACAAGCATTCGTGTTTATGCCGACCAATAATACCTCTTTGGGCACTTCTAAGCTGGTACTGCTTACTGCTCAGCCTTTTTGTTGTATTTATAAATGCACTATTTGCGCACTGGGTAATGGAATTACGATTATTAGCCGGATAAGGCGAAGTGACATAGATATTAAATAAATATTTAATGGCTGGAAATACTCGCATATATGTATATCTGTAACTAAGACTTAGGAACAGGTACATATCTATGACCGTAGAGAACTGCTTGCCAAATCGGCGGGAGTTGCAAATTTATGCGATAACTAAAAAATGCCAATAGAAAAAAGGTGGAGCAAATAAACAACTACGATTATTACAATTACAAACGTTGCCTAGGCAATGAGCGCTTAATCGACATGGACAGCTGGTTACATTTATAATCGTGAATGGGTTTGGGTTGTGACGCCGAATACGTGGCGAATGTAGTGCAGCTCAACTTGACAGTGAATCATGTGATCGCGAAATGGATTTCAGCTGACCAAACATTCACGGCACGCCTCAAGGCTGCCGCTAAGCACGTACTCGTACTCATGCTCTCCACATGTTTTGTATGTGTGTGTATGCGTGGTTGTGGCTTCAATAGTGGATTTGTGGATTTTGTGGTTAGCAAAATGTTTCGAGACAGCATCGGATCGAGTTGAGTTCATTTCATCAAATCCACAACCCTTTGATGCCGTCGCGGACCAAAGTTTCCGGTTGCCACTGGCTCTTGAAATGCAGGTGTAATTTTCTAATTTATACCAATTGAGGTTTGTTGAACGTCGCGGCTATTAAGCGGCGCATTAGTGCGCTCGGCATCAACACGTCCGCTCAGCGCTTATCAAAAGTATTTGAGGACTGAATGCGAGGGCGTACGTGATTTAGAAATAACGGCGTTCTGTATTAAAAGGTTTGTGTGCCACTAAGGCTTTCCTATATTAAACTTCGCAGACAATTTGTTGTGTGACATTCAGCCTAATGAAAATTGACAAGCTTGTTTGTGTTGTATTCAAATGAAGAAAGACAGTGGAGAGCTAGAGACTGACGGTGTCGTGTTCATATCGGTGTATAAATCAGACATTTAAACTGCTAAGTGCTCGACTGCTCTTGAAGTGCGCTAGATTTATATGTCTGATGAGCCTTTTACTTCTGGCGTCTGCTTAGGTCATACTATAAAATACAGTAATGTTTGAACGCTTGCTTGATTCGAGGATATCAATCCACATTTTTTAACTTTTTGTAATCGGTGCCCAAAACTTAAAACGCGTTTTTCTCGAAAGGCTGACTCTGAAATCAGTGATATAAATTCCCCAAAATGGCTACACCGAAATGCAAAATGCCTGCTCTTTTACACGACTTTCTTGGGTATTGGGTATATTTGTCAGATAATGATAGACGGAATAAAATTTTTGATAATATTTTCGATTTTGTAAGCCACTGAAGTGTAAATTTTTCACGAACGACGACCTCTACACGGACGGATAATGTAGAGAGAGTGTAATATAGAGGGTGTGCCGATTGTCTAAACGGTCCACTTTTCTATACACACTTTAAAATTTACAAATACTTTAAAGCATCAAAAGCTCTGTTGCCACATTTTTCACTGTGTTTTGCGAGGTTGTCACTTTTCCATTGTGACGAAAAGCTGCTTGTATACAAGCCTATCATTTTGGGCGTTTCTTTTGTAAATGCAGCAACGTAGAACAAGATAATTAATTTTTGAAAGCAAGAAGGAAAACTCATACCAGGATGAAACCTATTTAAAGGTAAAGTTAAAAATTAAGCCACTGAAGTTTACATTTTTCACAAACGATGACTCTCACGACGACATCTACACGGACGGATCAAAAATGCCGAATGGAGAAGGCGTCGGGATCTCTATCCCTGCCGGAATACTACAGTATCTTAATCAATGTAATAATCTTCCATCACATTACATCAGAGAACGTACTTAGAAGCAAGGAACCAGTAGATATGTTGGTTGTCGAAAAGCGACTGCGTAGTATATAGTTCCGTGCTACTAAGGCATTCCGGGAAACGAAATATTCGAAGAGGTTGTCAAAACTGATTGGCTATGAACATTACAAGAAATTACCGAAAGTATCAGGGTGAGATTTGCTTCAAGCACATGCAGAATCGCCGTTATAATTTTTACGCATGCTTTTTACTCTCATCGCGGGGCGGTTGTTGGCTTAGTCACATGTCATAAATTGTCTGCCAAGACATGCGAGTGTTTTGGGCATTATTAACGATGATTTAAGCAGAAAATGCAGGGAAGTAGACAAGTCCGCCCTTATTAACACTCACGACGTTCTTAAAGTTCGCAAAATGCGTTGGTGTCGTATTAATTGAACCCCCGCCCGACATTACAAAGAATCGATGGGTACATACTCGTATACTATTAGGTTAATGCATAGCGTGACAGCCAGCCAGTACAGTCTAGCATAACTTAATCTTGTCTAAAAATGACATGCTGCATTTGTAAGTGTTTTATTGCCGAAACGAAAAGAACCATCAAATTTCTGATAAGCATAAATATTTTTAACGCTTGAGCTGATTTTTCAGTCTGTTTGTTTGTCCTTATTAATGTTTATCAGTTTTTGAATTCCCACCTCCAAAGTATTGTGTCATTTGGCTCCAAATATCTGTTGCTGACACGGGAACTACAAGTATTACGGGAAATCTGGCAGACTGATGCAATATTTAAACTTGTTTTTCATCACCTACCATGCACATTTATATATATATATTTTATTTAGATGAATCAGCTGGTAAATATGATATATACGTATGTATATGTGCTCACACTAGTGGTCAGATAAATGTGACAATAACGAATTTATATATAAGTTGCAATTTTTAAGGCTGTTCAGGCTGTGCCTTAAAATTGCGATTTCCTAATAAAACTTCACCACGAGAAAATTGGTATGCAGATGGTCTGAATCGGGCCTTTGCCACGCCCACAAAACCGGCCACTTCGTTTTCCTTTCCTAGATACAAATCAAGTCGCTAATGTGTGCCTTTTTACGGCCAAAAATTATACTAATCAGACTATAACTATTCAAGCTCAAAGATACCAATTCAAGCTCCATTTCCTGATAATAGTATGCCTGTATGTCAAAAATGGCTTGAACCGGATCAGGACTTCATTTAACCCCCATATATCTAATTAATAATTAAATAATTTTCAAAGTGTCTTTCAGTTGATTTATCGGTCCATATAAAATTATCGCATAGTTTTATTTTAGCCAGAGGTTCATTCTATAAACACTTAGTTATTAACTGCCCGCCACTGTATGTGGGTATTCCGACGTGTGCATTAACATGTTTGATATTTTTCTGTGAATTCCGGGAATGTCAAGCGCACCCATCTCGGTAGCTATACAGTTGCAAAGAAAACACTTTATTTTGCATTTATTTTCTTCATTAGCTTAGAAGCTTTCCTGAAACTATAGATCTAGGTGGTTTTATTATTTTCTAGTTGACAAAAAGCGCATTTACACCACATGACTCGTAACAAAGGTTAACGAAAACAAAACTGAAGGAATGGCTTTATACAGACATACTCGTAAACCCAGTGGATTTGTTGCTCTGCAGGCAGAAACACGCGATTGTGCAATAAAATGAAAAACGATTCAGCAAACTGTTGCTATTCATGGTAAATTTTTATATTTTCAGATGTAAGCAAAAACTTGTTGTTTCTCAACATACACACATACACAAACATCCAAATGAAGCGATCGTTGCAGTGTTTTTTTTTTTTTAAATGTCATAATGCAACCTTGTTTAAAACAAACTAACCTCAGTTCTCCCTTTTATGCAAATAAAGAGTGTTTGTTAATTGCACCAGTTTCGTACTTATAACGGTACATACTATGTATGAATGTGCAACGACTTATTATGACAGGTGACTAAACGAAAAATGGAACTAAAATGAATTAAAAGCAGTGCTCAGAAAAAAACATTAATTCGGTTGCGCCCGAACAAGTAAAGTTCTCCACACAAAAGCTTGATTTTGATCGGTTAGTTTGAATGACATTTATATGCTACAGTGATCCGATTTTTATACTCTCGCAACTAAGTTGCTAAGGAGAGTATTATAGTTTTGTTCACATAACGGTTATTTGTAAGTCATATAACTAAAAGAGTCAGATATGGGGTTATATATACCAAAGTGATCAGGGTGACGAGTAGAGTTGAAATCCGGATGTCTGTCTGTCTGTCTGTCCGCCCGTCCGTGCAAGCTGTAACTTGAGTAAAAATTGAGATATCATGATGAAACTTGGTAGACGTATTTCTTGGCTCCATAAGAAGGTTAAGTTCGAAGATAGGCAAAATCGGCACACTGCCACGCCCACAAAATGGCGAAAACCGAAAACCTATAAAGTGTCATAACTAAGCCATAAATAAAGATATTAAA
>NW_017536452.1:83526-194399 GCF_001853355.1 Bactrocera latifrons | reverse complement strand
TGATGCCTTCTCTGTATAATATATACATTAGGAACCAATGATGATAGCGGAATAAAACTTTACACAAACACGGTATTTGAGCTGAGGTATCCCTTGTGGWAAAATTGTCGTGATCGGACTATAACTTTTCAATACAATTAAAATAAATGAATTGATCTAATCTAATTAATTTTACAGCAAAATAAATGACGGATAATGAAATCTCGATTATCACTTTATCATGCGAGAGTATAAAATGTTCGTTGACACCCGAACTTAGCCCTTCCTTACTTGTAATATACATATGTATTCGGGTATGGTAGCGTTGCCTTATGACGAGCGACATAAGCGCCTTTACTCTAGTGGATAATGCACATCCACAGAGATGCCGTACAGTGAGCACCGAAGACGATATTGTTGCTGTGGAGCATAGCATAAAATAATACTTGAATCGAGTCCATCCGCCTACGAAAGCAACAATTGGATCTGTGCCCTAATACTCATCGAAGATTTTTCCGAAAAGATCTTGGTTTGCGGATTTACTAAAAATCCAACTCGTGCATTCAATGGGCCCAAAACGGGATGGCAATCGATCCCGATCACTGTTTGGTGTGCTCTATTGGCAGAGAGAATACATTGAGCCATATTTCTTCAAAAAATTAATAATGTTACAATAAACGGGGAACGCTATAGAGCCAGAATTAATGAGTTTTTTGGAAGATGTGAACGACCTTTGATTCCAAAAAGTCGGCGCTTCATGTTATAAGCCAATGAAGCAATCAAATTATTGCCGACAACTATTGGTAAATGTATTATCTCTCGTCTTAGGCCTAAAAAATCGAGCTATTGACAACAGCTGGATAATTTCGAGAAGCCTCATTGATTTAAATGAATCTAGTATATATGTACATGATAAAAAAGCGTTTCAGAGCACCTAATTTACTTAAGCACACAGAAACGCATTTTACTATGCGTACTAAAATTAACAAGCATCCTTTAAAAGAAGTCAATTTATACAATAGCATTCATTCCTATAGCCTTTCAGTCATACATAACAGATACATTTAAAACACTACCCTCTTTCTTTTGCTTCCATTTAGCAACTTTATGCTGATGCTCTGTAAATATATTTATAACTTGTGTGGTGTCTGTGTTACGTCGGTTGTCACGTTGCTAATGTTGATCCTTGGTGGCTTCCGCTACCAAATGCGCAAGGCAAAGCCAGAGCTTGACGTCACTGTGTACAAAACTACGCACTTAACACCACAGCCACCGAGTCAACTTATGTCAGCGAACAAATAATATATAGAGTGTGTAATATGTATATAGGGTGTGCCTATTATAAAAATTATCCACTTTTCCCTATATGTATATGGTCTCGACGTAGATTTTTGTAAGTAGTAGAAAAATAGTTTAGAATTTACGAATATTTCAAAGCGATAAAAGCTATGTTGCCACTTTTGGCATTGTGATTTGCGGGGTTGTTACTTTTCTCTCGTAAAAGGAAGGTGTTAAATTTATGATTTGTAGAAAAGCCGCTTATAAGCAAACACATGCTCGAGAATATGTGTACGACGTTGCTTTTCTGAATGAAGCAACAAGATGGATTACTTTGAAGGGTTCGATATATGTAGCTTTTAAAGATTAAATGAAGAATTTTAATAATATGAACATGGTCTTGCTATTTTTTGCTCATAGTAGTAAGTCGATTCATGTAAAATTCCATATAAAAATTCAAGCCAAATTCTCATTCAATGCTCAGCTCTGTTAATGCGCAACTATAAATATATCCACTAGCGAGCTAGCTGTTTCACCACAGCTCAAGGCACTTTGTTAGTGCAATGTTGTAAAAAGCTTATGACATTCGTAACCAACGACGTTTGTCGCACTCCTCATATCCTGTTCCTTTTCATTTCGTTCCACATTCATGCGTAAGCATTTCAATTTAACTTAAATATATGCGAGTACGAGTAGTCTTATACATATAAGTTTGTCAAAAAAGTCTTGCGGTATTTTCGATAGTTGGCTCTCTACTTCTACATAGTTTTATTCGTTGCATCGGGTCATGCTATACCTTTATGGAAAGCTCATTTCACGCGCTAACACGTGTTTGATTGATTGTCATTTCTTTTAAGTCATTCGTGAGTTATAGCGTCGTAAACATGGAGCAAAATAAAGAGAAAATGCGGTATATTTTACAGTACTACTACGATAAAGGTAAAAATGCATCTCAAGCCGCCAACAAAATTTGTGCAGTTTATGGACCCGATACAGTTTCCATTTCCACCGCACAACGATGGTTTCAATGTTTTCGTTCTGGTGTAGAGGTGGTCGAAGATGCGCCATGCTCCGGAAGGCCTGTCGTCGAAAATTGCGATAAAATCGTTGAATTGGTCGAAAGAAACCGGCATAGTAGCAGCCGTAGCATCGGTCAAAGGCTAGGCATGAAACCGTTAAAAAATAAAATAAAAATAAATAAATAATACCGCAATACTTTTTTGACAACCTATTATGAACATACCGTCGACATCATTTCGTTGTGAATTACCTTTTTCCCTGCAATAAAATGTTTCTGCTGGACCTCTTACCACGCTAATCGTTGAGTAAATACAAATGATGTTAACCCTATTGGAATCATATGAATATAGAAACATACTTATACATATATGTACATATTCGTTTGCTACATGCGCAGTTGTACTGACAAATTGTACTCTATCAACGTATTTGAACTCGTTTTTCCTTTTGTTAGTTATGTTTGCTCTAAGCGCCTTTGTTGTTGGCCCATTGAGAAAGCTAACCTCAACGTCAACAACTGCAAACAATATCCTTCACCTCTTTCTTGTGCGCCCCATTAAGTCATGGTGCTGCGGTAGAATGAATGCACAACGCACACACGGATTGAAGAAGACGGGAGAGGTGTGACTTAGGGTGTGCACTTTCAATTAAAATTGTATGCCCTACTTGGCACGAACTATTAAATGGGCTATATAAACACTGTCGTTTTGAATGGAAGGATTCATTTCAACAAAAAACGTTAACTTCAGCTGTCCCACGCTATAATTCCCTTAACAGGTGCATTTCTTATATCAATAAAGGGTTTAAAAAAGGGTTTCAATTTATATGACAGCTACATGTTATAGTGGTCCAATATCGGCGGTTCCAACAAATTAACAGCTTCTTGGAGAGAAGAGAAGGTGTGCATAATTTCAGTTTCATATCTCCAAAACTGACAACCTCCATGGTAATCCTAATATATTATCTTCAGGGTATAAAAATTCAGCAGCTTGTCTCTACTACTATGCGTATGCCAACACTATAATAATATGCTTTCAAATTTCTTTTCAGTTTCATATCCACACGCTTCTGCTCATTTTCGCTCTTTATTTCAGTCACGTCAGTTTGGTGAATTGCCGAAAAATCACTCGACACATAATGATGATGATAAAGCAATTTCCACCATGACCAGGTCAAAGGGTGAAGGACAAATTGCGGGCGTTATTTGCATGGGGCATTGGGGTGATACCCAAATTTTAAATATAAGACACTTATAAACGATGTAGGGCACAGAATTAAGCAGCTGCTGGCTGTCACTGGCACTTTAAACTCACAGTGTGAGTTTTGCATGGTAGTGAAGAGGAATTTAAAGGCAAAAAATTATGAAAAAACGAGATTGAAACGTGGGGTGGTTTGACACGATGAAAGTCAGCCCATACATGCATATATTCTATGTAAAAGTATGAATGTGTTCATGCAGATGAATACAAAGTCGTATTTCAAGGTTTTAAGTGTAGTCATAAGTTCCGAAAATCGAATTTTTATATTATTTATAATATATTAGAAATATTGTAAGAAAATCCTACAAACGCTTTTTGAGTTATTCCCTAATTAGCAAATGGTTCTGGAGCGCACTGGAACGTTCGTGTAAAACTTCAAATGTGCTTTTTTCAAAACTATGTTTCTTGAACTAGTGACCATATTAACTCGCGAACCGGTCGATAGATTTCAATGAAATTTATACAGCGTTTGGAAAAGATAAAAAGTTAGTGTTTGCTTTCGGTTTTTTACAAATAATTGTGTTTTTCCCGAAAATTTCAGATTTGTAACTTTCAGCAAACCTGAGCAAAGCGATGGGTTACAAAGTATCTAATGGGCTAAGGAGGGTTCTAAATGCACCTCAAATTTAATGTATGAATGTGGCAACTGTTGGTCGGCTATCATCAGCAGTCACCCACATTAAACACATTGGACATTGTGTAATATATATAAATATAAAAAAAACTCATCCAATATATAATACATATAAACAACGAAACGTAGATAGTTGGAGTGAGAAGATGAGCCTGGACGGCATGCAGAGAAAATCAATATTGTCCTTATGGCTCCATACGATATTGATTCAACAGTGACAAAGAAAACTTGGACGTAATTTTTAAAATTATGAACGACGATTATGGAGACATGGAGATTATGGAGACGTTTTTAGCAATTATAACCGCACTTTGAATAAAATTGTGAAGACGACGAAAACATTAGTTTGCAGCCATCTACATCAAAACGAGCTCGATTTGATGGTGAAGCTGATGCAATTGCAAAAATTCAACTATCGAAATGCTAAGATTCACCATGCCGTCGTAACAAAAATTACAAGTTTGAGAATCAACCTTTCGAGAACAATGCAAATATGAGTAAGAATTCATATGAAAAGATTGGTAAGTAATCTCAAATGAGAATTCCTTAATGCAGTGTATAGTATATGTTATGATTTTAAAGGAGCACTATCTCCGCACCAGCTTTAGGAATGCTTCGTGGTACTTCAGCTAATTGCAGACAACACAAATAGTGACAATTCTGTAATAGCCAGATTTTTAAACTATTCCATTCTATGGCTGCTTTTTCATTATTTTTTATATTCCACAGGTAGTAACATTCAGATCAAGAAGATTGCAGGAAATGTCTAGAGCAGGACACCAGGAAAACCATACAGCATCTCTTGTGCACTTATCCCGCATTGGCAAGACTACGCTGTAAGCATCTGGGGTCCCCACAGTATGATACACTGAAGGAGGTATCGATAGTGAGCCCGCAGGGTCTGTTAAAATTCGCATCAAACGAAGGCATCCTAAGCGCTGTCTACCCTTTTTGGACTTAGCAAGTGAACTCTATCTGGTATCGCAGGGGATCAAACTGGTCTATGCGTGGCTTATTGGCCTACCAGATTAACCTAACGTTAACTATTTTGAGTTGATGAGTAACTTTTTGCCACATACGCTAATGTGTCGTGCTAAAAGGTACGATCATAAAAATCGGCAAATGACGTTTATCGACCAACTCAAAGCTTTAAAAATAAATTTTCTGATTTTTGAAAATGTCTCAACTTTGACTTTGAAAATGAGCACCTATTAATCGAAATCCTGTCTTATAAGGAATGTATATTGTTTCACATTTTCGCTATGATTTCGATAAAAAAAAAAAACAAATCAATATCTCCAGCAACTTCCGAGTTATGATTCTTCGCGTGAACGCTGTTGCGTGGATACTTAAATACACAAAATACAGAAATGGGTTAACAGCTCCCAGCTGACTAAGTGCCCGTCTGTCTGCATTAGCCGCAACTTTCACACCAATTTGTGTGTATGTATGTATTCAGAGTGTGTATTAGGTAGCTCCACCACCAATTGCTGTCGACACGAAATGGCTTAAGCGCCGTATGCTTTTAACTCGATTTGATCGATCACATTTCTGCGCTAAAGTGTTTTCAACGCATTTACCTACGCCCCCAATCACCGATCCGCTACGTGCTTATATAATCCACTTAGGCGAGAGTTAATGGCTGCGCGTTTACGCACACAACCATGTCGTTGTTATCGTCAATGTTTCGACGCGAATGAACGACCGGAAGTAACGCAGTGGCACAAAGGTGTTGGCATGTTGTGTTGGTGGGAAGAGTCCTAGATTAGCCCGGCTTATACTACTTAACCTACTGGTCATTTTTAATATGCTTCCTTTTCATGCGCTTCATGCTAGCTACGTTAATAAATATTTAATTCTAGTCTATGCCACACACCTCGCTTCTATATATATAAGTATTTATGCGCCACATGTTGCAGCCGGCGCCGGGTGCCACTTTTTAGTAGTAGTAGTAGTAGTAGTAGTGCGACGCTGACGACAAGGCCATCAGCTTAATGAATATGTTCGTATGTATGTATGTATGTAGGTGTGTGTGGGCAAATTAATAAATTAAAAGTGACACTTGATTACGTAGACGCTTAATTTGATTGTCAGCCTGTTGCACGAGTCAGCACATAACCCGCGCACTCAAGCACACATTTTAGCTTTTTTCCCAGACGCTCCCACACACATACATATGTACATAAATAGGTGCATATGTCGACCACTTTGCAAATTCAATAAAAATGCTGTTATTCACACCTGGCTGAAATCGGTGGTTGCTAATGGCGGCATATCCATCACTAACTATGGAAATCCACACACTTGACGCGGTACACATTCACATATTTCTGCGCTGAACTTTGATACGAAAGTGAATTGGCTGTTGTTGACTTTAATTGATTGTGAGTTCGATCTCAGAAATAATTAAACATTTCCAGGGCCAAGCGAGAACCTTTCTTCTCTTTTCATATGGAATATATAATAGGAGAAAAAATATAATATTAAAAAGAACAGTAATATTGTGGAAATTAAATCAGAGAACAAATAATAACAATACAGGAGCCTTTGAAAATGGAAGAACGCTTGAAAAAATCATAATAGGTGGAATCAGATTCGAAAAGATAAAATATAAAAAATAAAAGAAAAAATTATTTAAGGGCAAGGTGGTCGGGAAGAGGTTGGGAAGGATCGTGGTTTCATTTTTAAACATTTGCAGACAAAAAAAATGAGAGAGGCCGAAATGCATGAGTACGAAGGTTTGACATGGTGGTAACGAAAAAAATTGGCTATTAACAGAAGGTTTCACGACCGGAGCATACTCTTGTGGAACTCTCAGAGCTGATCTAGTGACTGATACCCAGAGCGTACTGAAATTATGGAAGGAACACTACTCCAGCCTGCTGAATGGCACAGAAAGCATAACACCAGGAGATGACGAACCCTAATCGATGACGAAGGAGCGGACATTGCATTGCCCGACCATGAAGAAGTTCGAATAGCAATAACCCGTCTGAAGAACAAAGAGGTGGCGGAAGCCGATGGATTGCCGGCCGAGCTATTCAAACATGGCGGCGAAAAACTGATAAGGATCGTGCATCTGCTTATATGCAGAATATGGTCGGACGAAAGCATGCCCAACGATTGGTACTTAAGTGTGGCAAATCTTGGGAAGAACCCGTGAAAAGAGAATCGATACACACCACCTCTTCATCTCTTCACAGCACGAAAAAGATCTGCCTTTATGCGAAGCAAATGGGTCTGGTAGTAAACGAAGGCAAGATGAAATACTAGAGAAGAAGACTAGATTCGTCGTTCTAGAGATTTGTACACATCACTGTTGACAGTCATAACTTCGAAGTCGTAAGTAATTTCGTCTATCTTGAATCTCAGAATAACTCTTGCCAACAGGTACTACTTCGGACTGAGTAGGCAATGAAGAAGTTAAGTCCTCTCACTCAACCCTGTCCTGATATGTGGTGCAGAGGCGAGGACCATGACAACATCTGATAAGCCGGCATTTCAAGTTTTCCAGAAAAAGGCTCTGCGGAAGAGTTATGGTCGTTTGCGCTTCATCGATCTCAATGGAACCATGAAATGTACGAGATATTAGAAAATATGGATTTAATTCAGCGAACGCTGGCTAAATGAAAGCAGAGGAAGAGGACGACCTCCACTCCGTTGAAAAGACCAGGTGGACTAGGATCTGACTACGCTTGGAATCTTCAATTGGCGGCTAACAATGAAAATGAGGAAGTCGTAAACTCGGCTATAACTGCGTATACGGTGTCTACACCAATAAAGAAGAACAATTAATTAAATTAAAACTATTTTCAGCACCTGTGTGTCCTCAATTAAAGGGATATGGACCCGAAATTTTGTATCTGTCCTTTGGGATCAATATAAGATAAAGCTGCCATACAAACTGACCGATAAAAACCAAGGTAAAGATTCTTCCTTGATACTTAGCTCAACTTGGATATCGTTTATATCACATAAAAGACTAGAAATATCTTGCAAAACGTTTTCCAGAGAATGCAAACCTTACGCTGGATTCATTTTCAGATTTAATTACACATATGTATAATATATATAACTGAAATAAGAAAAGCACCCGTGTGAACTGTAGCACATAATCGCTGTAAATCTCGTGTTCCCCAAACTTCGATACACAGCAGTTCCAATTGTTCCAATTGGAAAATTACCAACAAATGCAGAGCATTATCTTAGCCAGTTCCATTTCTTTTATTTTTTAGTTATGTTATTGTATTTCTTTGATTGTTAGTGTTATTATTGGCTATAGTATTGCTTTCGTGTTTGTTGTTTCCACTTATGTTTACAATATATTTTTGCGCTATTTTCGTCTACTTGTGCAGTGTACGTAAACTACCTTTTCGAATTTCGGTCGTTTCGTCGTTCGGTTTATTTCTATTACGAAACACGCATTTCATTTATTTCTCGCTGCTGCTGCCGGCTTTTCCCATGCACAGCAGCCCATAGCTATACTGGTGGCAGTCATAATTGGGACGAATCCATAAACTTATTTCAGAGCAGAAAAGAGACTTCTCATCAACACAGGTTTGAATCAGTAGTCACTAGGAGGCTGTCTCTTATACACATCTAGATGTGTATAAGAGACAGTAGCTATACTGGTGGCAGTCATAATTGGGACGAATCCATAAACTTATTTCAGAGCAGAAAAGAGACTTCTCATCAACACAGGTTTGAATCAGTAGTCACTAGGAGGAGAACTTCGTCATATTGTTCTCGAACTATACGACTTGTTATACGTAGTACTGTTATCAAGCATCGTTGTGTGGCAGCATATGATTCAAACCTAAATTTATGAAAAGTTTTTTGTGCTTTGAAGTAAGTGAATAACTGCGTCCCTATTATTTCTGCCAGCAGTGTGTGTTGGCACGCTAAAGTTGTTGTTGCAGCAAGTTTTATTTTTTCACTTAAACTTTTTTAGAGTTCATTCACCCACCAATTCGACGATGTAACAATGCAGTAATAATCTGGCAGCAGCCAACGGACGGTTCGTGTTGTTGTTTTCACCCAATTTTCTCGTGCTTGGCAGTCGCTTTCGCAGTTCGGCAAGTGGCAAGTGTATTCGTGCGGCAATTCTGTTAAGATTTTTTTAGTTTTTGCTTTACAATTTTTTATACACTGAACAGTGTATATTAAAGAAATTGCGGGACCCTATAAAATATATGTATATACAAATATATAAGATCAGTATGATGAGTTGAGTCAATTTAGTAATGTACATCTGTTTAAATGCGAAATAATCTCCGATTTTGACGTATCGACCTGAAACGTTGCACACGTATGCATGAAAAACTTTTTTATTCGGGGAGATATATTTACGAAATTTGACAGTGATAAATAGTACAAGGTAACGCCAAAATCTCCGAAGAAATTGTTGAGATGGGATCACTATAGCATATAGCTAGCATACAAATTGAACGATCAAAATCATATCTTGCTAAGGGAAACTTACTTCCGATTGACGAAATATCTTCAAGACAATCAGCAAAAATTATTTGCTAGTTCTTATTTTCAATTTGATTATTTCCAATTTCCAAAGAAACAACAACATCGCGCACACACTTGCTTTTCTGCGGCCAGCGCACTTGGCATCATGTTGCTGGCGACATGTTTCGCAACATGCTTTTGTCTTTCATTTACATTTTCCTGTTTTTCGTTCGTCAGCTGAGCGAATTTTCTGCATTCCTTTGTTTGCACTCGTGTGCGCTGTCTTCAACTTCGCGTTTACGAGATTGATGTGTGGAATACAATGCTCGCGACAGACTGCAGCAGCACGACAGTGAACTGAAAATGGCGTTGTGAATCCTACTACATGAACGTTCGTGAGAGGGCAGCAAGATAACAATGACCGGCATGTACACAAATCAACTCAGTTGTACATTTTGCATGTACACGATTTCGTTGTGGCCATACTAATAGCTTGCACTTCAATGAAATTTTAATATTTTGTTCAAAGTGAAATTTTTAAGCGAAAAATAAGTAAATAGGTAAATTTATTTGTTGTAAATTATCAATTGTTATTATAAATGATGTAACAGAGCTATTTTGTGCTTTTATTTGTAAAATAACGTCAGTTTTGTTAGAGCTGTGAATAATTTTACATTTTACATATTAGTGGCATCACCACTCTACCTCATCTCTCTATCTGCCATTCTACTGTCAACTCTACTGTCGTCCTACTGTCGTTGGCGAATATAGGATAAAATTGAAGTTAGCGAGAAYGACARCTGTCGGCCTGCAGTCGTGTAGTCGTGCAGCTGTCAAAATAGGTCTGTCCATAAGAACGTGTGTATTTTAATATTTGACAGATGTCGTTTGCAGTCTGTCGCGAGCATTGTATTCAACACATGAGGCTGCACGTGCCGTCGTTATTTGTATTTATTGTTTTTGCTTTTGCTTTTGTCATCGATTTATTTGCATGCTTTTGCGTGCATTTGGTTTTGTGATTAAGTGCTCAGCGCTCTGTAACGACGCCGTCAGAAGGTCTGCAGCACTCTGCTCTTTGCTAAAATTAGCTGGCTGGCTGGTTCGGTTGCCTTTGACGCGGCAAATGTTGCAAGTCGCAAGTTTCCACTTCTGCCATGGTTGCTGGTGGTTATCGCCAGCGCTGTCGTCGTTGTGTCGTTGCCAAATTGGGTCACATATCGCGAAGTTGCTCGTGTGCAGTGGCGCATTTATTGCACGTTCACTTCCGCGGTGTTGTAGTTGCTTTTTCATTTTCTATGAGGCTTAATAGGCAGGTTGCAGTGACCTCAGATAAGTGGAAAGTCATCGTACTAGTTTTCTTTATTGTTATACCGTTAAGATCATACATACATACATATATTTAATGTGAAAAATCACTGCTTTAAAACATCTGAAAATATTAATAATCGACTTCACGACAATCTCTTCTCAAACACTGAGAGCTTTCCTCTACGGAACAACTGTATATACTTAATTTGAGAGTAATCTCAAAGTAATTAGAGGGCAATTAGACATTATAGCATTGGAAATATGATAGAAAAAGTGGTATTTTTTCAATAGCCTTTTTTTTGACAGAAGGTGCGTGAGTCGTCCCAAGCTGTCATGTTGTTCTATTTGTTCAGTATTGTTTGGCATTTTGTTCAACTTTATTACGAAAATTCACGCACGCTTCGCTCAACTAATGGCCAACATGATCGGCCTACTGAGCGTACTATTCTCAACAATTAATGGAAAATATGCGAACGAAAAGACCACGTCCAGCACGAAGTGAACAACCACTCAGGATGGGACCCAGCATTCATTACTGGATAACATTCGACCAAATACACCACGTCCAGTGAAGAACCCGTGAAGAGTCGTATTTTACGACGAGATATTATATTGAAAGCTACATCGCTTCGCTCTATGAGCTTTTGAAAAGTTCCAAAAAGATCCGACGTTTTCCAGCCAAATTTTGTTCAGCGGTGAGACCGACTTCTGGCTTAATGGGTATATAAATAAACAAAATTGCCGTATTTGGGACAACGGAAAGACATTCAAGAGTTACCATTTCATTCAGAAAAAACACCGTTTGGTATAGTTTGTTTGTCAGTGTGGTTCATATATGTCCATTGGTCCATATATGTCGATGAGAACGTTATCGTCAATAGCGACCGTTATCGCGTCATAATAACCGATTATTTCATGCCTGAAATGAGAGACATTTGGTTTCAACAACCGTTTCAACAACCGTACTTGAGAGAACACATCCGTGAGCAAATAATTTCACATTTAGAACCGGTCTATTGGTCACCACGATCGTGTGATATCGCAACGTTAGACTTTTTCCTGTGAGGATATGTTAAGTCTAAAGTCAAACCCGCTTCAGGCCTTGAAGGGAAACATCACGCGTGTCATTCCACAGTTACCAGTCGAAATGCTCGAACGAGACATCGAAAATTCGATCCAACGGTTGGAGCGTCTGAAACGCAGACGCGGCCAACATTTGAAAGAGATAATCTTCAAAAAATAAATGCCAACGAATTTTCTTTCGAATGATAATAAACATTTCCCTTTAAATTTGAAGTTTTTATTTTTTTATGCTTTGGAAAAGTAAGGAATCTCGAAATGGATCACCCTTGATATTTATGGTTCAATTTCGACCATTTTTGTTCAAGAGATGATATACCTTGAAGGAATTATTTTTGGAAGTTCTATGCATTTTTTCATTGGTGGTTTATATACTAGATGATGTGATGTGATCACGCCCAGCTTTTATAAAAATTTTAGTTACAATTTTGTTATATACCAACCTTCTTATGGTGTCAAGAAACGTGTGTACCAAGTTTCATTAGGATATCTGGATTTTTACTCAAGCTTTTTGCTTGCACCGACAGACGGACTAACAAAAAATCGGCCGGAATCCAACACGTCTCGTCATGTGACCATTTGGTCTGCGTACATACAAACAATTTTAATGCTCTTTGTCATGTTCCAGCAAATATTACAAAGTTATAATTCAAAGCACAAATGAAAATATTCTGCTTTCTTATTTATTCGAGTAAAAATGTTATGGATAATAAGGCGCCTACACACCAAACATAAACCGACAAACACACGCAAAACTTGTGTAGATTATATAAGCATGAAGTCTTTCGTGTGTTTTGGTGTTTTCATTCGCTTTTCCTTCTCCACGCACGCAACGGCTGGGTTATGAAACAAACGAAAGAAAAGTCGATTGGAAAAATATACAAAAAGACAATTGTTCGTTGAGTAGTGAAAACCACTAAAGTGCCATTGGCCTACTTCGCGAACGAGCGAGGCACGAGGGACTACGTATGAGCAACAACAACGTGTAAAAGGAAAAACGATACATATGTAGTACATATGTGTATGTGCACTTTCTCGGCCCAACCCTTCAGTGTGTCGAGTCTCGGCGCAGTCTATACTGCTGGCGCCCACTTTTTCATCACGTACGCATATTTTAACAGTGTTCTATTTTCTGACTGTCTTTTTGACCTCTGTGCTCTGTGGAAGATTGACAATATCGTCGGAGTTTGTACGCTTGGGGAGGTGAAGCCACTGCTGAGAAATGTGTACACCAGCAGACAGAAATAGGAAATGGCAGGTGGACTGCAGCACAAGTGGCGCGACAGAGGCAGACATAGGCATAAATGAAATAATTCACAGTTCATAAAACACACACCAACGCGGATATCAATAATAAATTTATTTTATTTATTTTTATATTTTTTGTTTTTGGCTTGCATTCTTTAATTTAAATTCATTTTTGCGACAATATTTTGCTGCACGGCATGTCAATTAAAATTTAATTACGCATCCAAGTGCGCTTCCAATTCAATTAATCGAAATAATAGTAAGATAGATATGATGTGTGATGTGTGATGTGTGCATAAAGTCAACGCGACACGACAATAAAAGTGAATATAAAAGCATAAATAAAATAATAAACTAGCGTTGACCGTTCTGACCTGCGTGTTGCAGTGAAATTGGGTATATACCGACAGCACCGACATCAATTTAACCCAAAATAAATTCATATGTACTATATTTATTTTTGGTATTGAATAAATATATGCCAAAAATAGGTTTGGCGACCGATACGAAGTGGTCAGCGTTTGGTGGGTAGAACTTTGCATCCGCTCCGATTTTGTAGAACCAGCGGTGGTGGTAATAATGGTATCCGCATATACATTGGGACAAAGCAGCAAAATTGTAACTAAATGGGTAAATGATATTTCAAAAAATAGTATTTTGCTAAGTTGGTAGGATTGCCCTTAATTAATATGCCAAATATCGTGTGTGGAATCGTTAATGTTGAAAAAGGCTTACGGTAATTCCGTTTTATCAAAAACACAGGTCTACAAGTGGTACAAGGCCTTTAAAGACGGTCGAGAGTCGTTGAAGAAAAGCCTCGTTCAGGACGACCTTCGATCTCATCAACTCGTGAAAAAATTTAAAAAAAAGTGAACGATATGAAAGTCGTCCGACAAGTATTAAGAGATATAGGAAAAGACCTCGACATCTCTCGCGAGTCCGTTCGAATGATTTTGGTGGATATTTTGGGTATGAAAGGAGTTCTTGCGCGATCCGTCCCGATAAAGCGGATTTTTTTTCCAAAGGAATACGATCGAAACAGAATTTAAAGCCAAAAATGCCATGAACACCATCAATCAACCACCAGATTTGGCTTTGTGAGATATTTTTCTTTTTCCCCAAACTGAAATTTGTGCTTCGTGGAACCCGTTTTCAGTCGATCACAAAGAGAAAACCCAGGCGTCATTACAAAAAATGAAAAGTGTTTCGAGGACTGAAAAAATCGTTGGCTTAAGTGTACTATCAGATGGGTATTTTTATTTATAATTTCCGGGTACTTTTTTGTAACAATGTGCGTACAAACTAAAAGTAAAATCAAGTCCTTGTATGGAATAGATGCTTGATAACGCAGCTAAAGGCTCTCAGTTTATCGGTCCAACGTTCTGTTGACGAAACCAGAATCAAAAAGTAGACCGTTCATCAGACATAAAGCCTACAGACTTAAGAAAAATTTATATATTTACGTAAGAATTTTGAACATAAATTGAAATTTAGGAGATATATATATTTTATTTTAATTTTTAGTCGAAATAAAATCCAATCCTCCATAGTATTTTAAATATAACAAATGCAGTCTGTTTGAGACATAAGACAGTAAATGTATATCACATTTTGTGAAAGAAAAATAGAGATAAATTCAACCACGTCCCTCCCCTATATCTTTCCGCCCTTAGATCGGCCTCGTAAATAATTTAAATATTAAAATATTAATTATTTTAAATGTAATTTTTTCATTTTTGTTCCTATATCCTCCGTTTTCCATGGGTTTCATCCTACCATGATTTTATTTGCTTTCAAAAATGATCAATTCTGGTCTATATTGTGAAGTTGAGAAATATTTCAAAAAAAAAATATATCAAATATTATTTACTCTATATATGTATGTATATCACTCCGATTTCGTTCATATGCAACTGTACGGATGCAAGTCGGATTCTAAGACAACAAATACTCACTGATTAGCTCAGCTTACCTGAAAAGAAATGAAACTGGTTACAAAAATTCTATAAAATACGAGTATTAAATAATAATTTAAGCTAATTTAAAAAAATCTTCAAACAAAGTCAGTATTTTAAACATTGAAAAATAACATATTTTTATTAAAATATCACACAAAATTGGGACATTTTGTGAACTCAGAAGGCTATGTAATTTTTGTTTGAAATCAGCTGATTAAAAGATATGTCCTTCCTTCCATCATGGAATTCCCTTTAAATTAAGCTAGGTTACTTGGTCGATTCTAACAGAGATCTGACTTAAACCGCTTATAACGCCAGTCCGTTGTGGGCTTTGTAAAATGACGCTCAAACCTAACAAAGCGCTTCGAGGCGATTACAAATTTCTGGAGGCGGGTTAATGTCAATTTGTATGACTGCCGGGATGTTTAAACCTCAGTCTTGTAAAAACAGGACAATGGAAAGGAAAGTGCCTGGACGTTCACACCTCACTTTCTCATCTTCCCTTCCATACAACTTCGATTGGTTTTTAGTCTAACCGCATGAATGTTTAATGAACAATGTCCAGTAAGCACTCCTACGATTGTGGCAAGATGAACTCTGCTAAAGGCAAGTGGTTCAGAAGATCTCGTACGTTCTACTCTATGCCAGAGTGATCTCGCAGGTGAACAGAAGCCGCTCGTCGATCTGCTAACAGCACGCAAGAGCCATAGCTTCAGAGACAAACTTTATAGCCCATGATGATATAGCTTGATGATATTTCTAGTGAGTACAGATACTACTTGGCTCGCTTAGAGTACCAAACTGTGTAGCGCTAGTATTGTCACTCGCTCGAAATACTTTTGTGTTTGACATAAGTGTGATCAAAAATTTGTAAAGAATAGTTCATATATACTATTTATATTTTTTAAATATATTTGAGACTGCATATGTAAATTGCAATATTGTGCTTACATTACATAGTATATATCAATAATTAATAAATGAAAGCGTGAACAAAAATTAGTGGCAATTAGATGTTGAGGAAAGAGCGCTAATAATAATTGTAAGCTTATTTGCATGGAAATTTCGCTAACTAATTGGAGGCAATTAACGCAGCACTTTATTTATAGTACAAAATATCATTATTTCTATATAAATTTCTGTTGTTGCATTTAACATATTGACGATAGGAATAGATCGATGATAAATATTTGTTTTATTAATAGCAAGTAAATGAAGTGTACTCTTCTATAAAGGTTGTTCGCTGTCAAAGCAAACACATATGTTTTATATTAACCAACAACAACAAGTCGAATACCGGTATTGGATAGATGGCATTATCGAAAGAGTGCAGTATTAACCCCAGGAACAGGTGCAAGGTGCCGTTTGCTATTACCGGGAATATGGACGCAATGAAATCTAGACCAATAAAAGCCCTGGAGGTCTACCTCGACATCCGGCCAATACACATACATACAAACAAGTGAAATAAGAGGCAATGTTAAGGGTCAGCCGACTAATGATTTTGGGTAATTGGAGACAAATTTGACGTCACTATGGGCATGGTATCATACTCGCGAGTGAGAAAAGGAGACCTATGACGGACAACGGATCAAAGAGTAAAATGGGAAGAAAAGCGGGCTTCCACTTTAGAAATACACATAGATTCAAACTTAATGACCATAATTTAGTATTGCACGGCGAAAATGTGGGCACACAGAGTTGACGCTCTCTTCTTCTTCGGCTTCTGTTCACACCAGCAAGTCCTTAAACCAAGCGCCACTTAAGGCTATACGTAGCGCCAATACAAAGTCTTACTGTGCTAGGTTAACCAAGCAGGATATAACTAGGTAACTCCACTAATATCATCTGGGTTTCGAATTAGGCCGCTTGGGGACTGGGAACATAGTTATGGGGCATACCACAAAGTTACTTTGGTAGGGGTCAGAACAAAAAACTTCTACTTCTAAGTTATATTGTATGGGTCATCCATAGAACACTTCAGATCTCACCTTCAGAAAATTGAAATCGGCGGAATGCAGAGCATACACGGAGGATGGTGAGACGCTGAAATATTATCTATACCAAGGCTCCACAGCTCCCAATGCTCCAACTTAAGAGACATTGGCCACGGGTCCACTGTGTTACTGGATAAGGCTTCATTCTTTACGTACACACGAGACAGCAGACTGCCTACTATCAATATATTTTTTCTCAGATCAATGGACCCACAAATACCAAAGATGTATGCTACATATACCCAGATATATACCCGAATGTAAGATGACAACTTTGTAAGTCAGCGGTTATTAATAAGAACGATGGAGTTTACCTAATAGACGAAATAACCACGCAACCTCATATTCAGTCTACCCATAAATCCATCAGACTGTAGACAAATGCGCGAAAATTGTTTGCATGACATGTGTATATATAACTGTGTGTTTGGAGTTGAGGAGACAAGAGGATATACAATTTCATTGGAATTTCAAACAAATGTCAATCGACGGCAATGAATGCACTGACTTGCTAGCTAAAGTCTACTGGGGACTTACCAGACAGCATTACTGCCAACTGACTCATCGGCGATTCGCTTGCATTTGTAGTAAAAAATACACATATATTTACAACAACAATGCATTCTGCAAACGCAAGCTAATTTACAGCCTGGTGAAAACGGAAACAATTAGTAGAGTAGAGTTTACTAAAAAGTAATAATAATTGTGAAATAATTTAATTGAAAGAAGGAGAGAGGAATGTTGGGAGAACAAAGAATTAACAAAGCAGAGAAGGTAAAAAGATAAAAGGCGTCAAAGAGATCAATAACTGACTTAAGGGGTTGAGGATAGTTAAAATTTTCAAAAAATTATATTCTTTTTTTTTTCAAGTAATAAATCTTCGAAATATATTCTCCGAAAATTCTAAGTAAATCCAACAAATACTTTACGAATTATGCGATAATTAACGAAGGGTTCTTAATCAAGGGGTTTTACAAGCTTTCCCGCTATTCATCAATCAATATATGTACATGTAGAAATGTCCGGGAGTGACAACGCTAATACCAACGTAAATATAGAAAATTTCCACGGTATTCTTAATGCAGTTTGACTAGACAACAAACACGTCTCTCATTGTGTGTCCCTAGGTGCTGATGAAATGAGCACACCTCGCACCAAAAATATATTTTTTCAGCTGGTTAACATCGTTACCGGTAGAATGGCTAGCATAATGGAAAATAAATTATGCAAGAAAAGAATGTGACAAAACCGCGAACTCGCCTACGCAGCGCGATTGAGTCATTGTCCAGCCACTAGCAGTTGATTTATGTTATTAACACTTGCGCTATAAATACCGGTTAACTATATTCAACACTTTTACCATTACCATGGACAATCGAATATTATTGGTGCGCATCATCATTTTCAACTGTCATTGCTCTTTGTATTCATCAGAAAAATTCATCTGTATATTACAAAGAATAAAAAACATTGGCTTTATACATAAAGGAGTCTCCATTCAAAAACTTGATGTTGATTGGTCAATTTATACGGCAGCTAAAAGCTATAGTGTCCTCTCTGAACACTTTCTTCGGAGATTGTAACGTTAGCTTTGGAAATAGTACATGCCAAATTTCTTGAAGACATCTCGTTAAATGAAATAGTTTTTCATATAACGACTTGATTTTGATTGATCACTTTGTATGACAGCTAAGTGCTATAGTGGTCCGATCTGAATCAATTTCTTCGAAGATTGTAACATTACCTTAGACAATAGCCCAAGCAAAATTTCCCGACGATATCTGGTAAACTAAAATAGTTTTTCATATACCGACTTGCTTTTGATTGGTCACTTTGTGTGACAGCTATATTTTATAGTGGTCCGTTATAAACAACTTCTTTGGAGATTGTACCGTCAGCTTAGACAAAAGTCCATGCCAAAATTCTCAAAGATAACTCGTCAAATAAAATAGTTTTTCATATAAGGGCTTGATTTTGATTGGTCAGCGTATACGGCAGCTAAAAGCTATAGTGGTCCGATATCGCCGGTTCCGACAAATGAGCAGCTTCTTAGGGAGAAAAAAGGTGGTGTGCAAATTTCAGGCCGATGTCTCAAAAACTGAGCGACTAGTTCACGTATATTCCGATGCACCGTAGGTCAGGCAGACGGAAATGGCTAAATCGACTCAACTCGTCACGCTGATCATTTATATACATACATATATTATAAGTTCTCCGAAATCTGCTTAAATATTGTAAATCCAGCAGTCATCTACTCAGTCGAATCTGTAAGCAAATCCTCCTCATCATATTAAACAATTTCGCCTTTTTTATTCTCTTTAACTAATTTATTAGTTAAATTGGATCTATAATGCCAGAGTTTTGCCAATTACCATTGAAATAATATTATGTAAGTCCACACACACCCCACTCACGCACACATTGCGCGAACCTCACCAAACCCCGAAATATTATGTGATCGCCATTAAGTTCAATATCAAGCGTTTACTTTTTGTTTTGACAGTTGTGAACTGATAGAAAATTTGTTGTAGCAGATTTCAACAAACAAGAAATAGATTTCATTCAAGCACGAGCCGTTTTTCGGTTATCAGTTAAGCCAATCATTTCGTAGAAGTGAAGAAAGTAAAAACTTTAAATGTGTCCAAGTAAACATGTCATAAAATATTTGTGATGCCCTAAGTGTACTGTCATTATATTTTTGTGATTTAAATACTCATAAATATGATAGCAATTAGCATGTTCTTTTTGCCATTTTTTTTTTGTGTTTCTATGACTAGGTATTCTCATTACACTAAGTGCTTCGTGCGAACATGCAGTTACAAAAACAACCCGTACAATCTACAAGCTAACAGATATTGACTGTATCGCCCTACTGTTCAAAAACAAAAATATGACATGTTGCCACCAACAACTACCATGCCGCATACCTAGTAGGTATATCTTATCATTTGATAAAAAGCAATCACTGATAACTCCAGAAGCACAAAGTGAAAATATTTCGTTTTATCATAGTCGGTGAGAAAATTAGGTCAATTTAAAGTTTAAAGTTCCAAATACTTCATTTTCAATAAAGAAGAGAGAGCTCAAGAAGACAGGTTTCTGCTATTTCTTCAGACAGATAGATAATTAGTGGATGTCCGACTCTGTAAACGGATCGTCAAGTAACGGAGGTAGTAGTTACAGGAGAATTTAACGCTTTTATTCAGGCTGCGAAGAACTAATAAGGAGCATGTATTAGCTGCTTTCTCTAATATGGTCGGACGAAAGTATGCCCGACGATTGGAATTTAAATGTGTTCTGCTCAATCCACAAAACGGGAGATAAGTCTCCTTAACATCGCATATAAGGTTCTATCCAGCGTATTGTGTGAAAGATTAAAGCCCACCGTCAACAAACTGATTGGATCTTATCAGTGCGGGTTTAAGACCGAAAAATCAACAACTTGGAAAATACCCGTGAGAGGATGATCAACACAAACCACCCCTTCTTCGATTTTAAAACCGCGTTCGACAGCACGAAAAGGAACTGCCTCAATGCCGCTTTGTCGGGACTACATATCCCACCAAAGATATTACGGCTGTATAAACTGTAGTAGTTCAATCTATTCCTCCACGCCGTTAGTCCTGCTTTCTCCAGATTGGATAAGAAAGAGAAGCAAATGGGTCTGGTAGTGAAAGATGACAAGAAGAAATATCTCCTATAACAAAACAAGCAGTCGTCGCACTACGTTACATGGCTATCACTTCACGGTTGACAGTCATAACATCTCAGTCGTAGATAATTTCGTCTACCTTGGAACCAGCATTAACACCAACAACAAAGTCAAGACGATGGCATGGACGATGACAACATCTGATGAGTCAGCGTTACGACTTTTCGAAAGAAAAGTTCTGCGGAAGACTTATGGTCCGCGTACTGCACTTGATGGAACGATGAGCTGTGCGAGATAACGACGACGTTGACATAGTCTAGCGAATGAAGAGAACACTCCAGCTCTGAAAGTATTCGACACCGTACTGACCGAGGAAGCAGAAGAAGACGAACCCGCTCCACTGCACGTTTTTCGACGCCTCAAAAAGTGCTTGTTTCGGACAAAAAACAAAGTTAAGCACTGATAAATTGTAACTTTAAACAATCGTTTGACCTTTTTCAAATGCATAAATTGAAATCAGTTAAAAGTCACTTAAAATCACAGACACAAACTCTCAAAACAGCATCGTTAGTGCGACTAAAATTTCAATCAACGCTCATTAGCACACATTAAACGGATATGACGGATGAGCGAATGCTCGCATGGAAGCTAAATGCGCTCTTAGATTAATTTCAATGGGTCAGTATATGATTACACGAAAAAAGTTACGCGTAATTGCTATCAATTACGTGTCGGTACGACGGTCGCGGAATGTCATATGTTGCCGCCGAGCTGGGAATAATTATTATGAAGTGTACATAATTGTATATAAGTATGTTAATATGCGAAAAAGAGGAATGAGTTCGGCTGGCAGAATAACGGTACGCAAAGCTTAGTGAACGGGTGGCAAGGTGAGAGCGATGTAGCCGAGCCCACTGGCAATGACTACGCTGATAAAGTATATAATTAAATGTGCATAAATGTGTATATATACAGTGTCAGACATAAAAATGGGAACACTTAAAGCATAAAGAGTGAATTGGAAACTGTTTTATAACGGCATCGTCTATGTTAAATTGTTTTTGTTTGAGGATATCTCATCGCCATTAACTTGGGAGTAGCCGGAAACGCTTCTTTCACATATGGCTCAAGCAGCTCACGACTCCCATTCTTGAACCAAGTATCTAGACTAAACTTCCATATTTGTGTTTCAAGCTCTTGTTACACAAAAAACTCGTTGCAAAAGAAGTAGGCCTTGCAAAAAGAAGCAAGGATGATAATTTCACGCGAATTATATCATTCCGAGGTCCATTTGAGTCAGCTTCTGAAATTAGGGTGGAGAGAGGAGTTCAAGATAGAAAACAATCTTTATCGAAGAACAGCTTGCAAGAGCCAATGTGGATACAGAGCGCTCGAAGCTGTCGCATCGAGTTCGTTCAACACATATCGAGTGGAATGACCCAACAAATGCAAAAAAATGAGGTAGAGAACTACGAACTGACCAAAGCAAGTTAAAATTAACTTTAGATAAAGTTTCCGAAAATTACAGTATTTAATCTCAAATAAACTGTAAAAACTTTTGAGCACCGAAGTGGTACTGAATTGCCTGTTGTTGCAGAGACAGAAAGCATTCTTTAAGTAATTTAGAGGAATGCTGCCCAGTAGCCCTTAGTTAGTTCCGGGTCCGTTCCGGTTCCGCAGACTTGACTGTCATGGGAACGGCTTCCCCTGGTACGTTTTGGGATCTATGTATTGAATAAAAGTAAAGATGAACAGTTTTGTTTACGTCTGCATGCTCAATTCAGTTAGGCTTCTCTAAAGTTTTGTCTCTAAAGTGGAAATTTCAACCGGTCTCTAAACATACATTTGTTCTTGCACGAAAACGCTTTCTTCATAATAAAAAAACACGTTTCAAGCTGGCCTTTCTGATCTCCGGCCCAAAATCCAGTAGATTGTAGAACTCTCAAAGAGAATATGGGAAGCGCCAGATCGAAAAACAATAAAAAATTATGGAAAAGTGTTCTTAATATTATGTACGACACTGTATATGTATTTGAGTGGTCATATGTAAACGGATACCAGCGTGCGCTCGCATCCTCATAAATTCTAATCAAATTAATAAAATCAAACAAATGGGGCAGTGGCAGCCGCGCCGCCACAGAAAACGCCCACACGCTGTCGCTTCGGCGCAAAAGAGATATTTGCGTAGTTGCCATATTAAGCCGTAAACAGCTTGAGATTCCAGCGAAGATAAATAACACACACATGCAAATAAAGTACACAAATGTACGAGCACATATGCGTATTATCGTCGAGAGGAAAGGTGAGCCCAAAAGAGCCGCTGAACTGGAAGCAGCAGGAGCAGACGCTCGCTGCAAGTGACAATTGAGCGCTTCCTGTGGTGGCGAAGCGTCGGGTCGCACACCAATACGCCTTTCAGGCAGCTGGCGAACGCATTTACAAAGCACTAAAGCGAGCAGACAACAACGGGAACAACAACAACAAGCTTTTAATAAACATTAATTTGGCATTTTATTCATACAGGCGAATGCGCAAAGCAACAACAAAAACAACCACAAGGCTTTAATTTCTTTATCATTTCATTTAATTTTATTGTTTGGCTTATTTTTTGCAACGTTTTCGCTTTCGCATAGCTGCTGTTGTTTTTGGTTGTTTTTGGTTTTTTGTTCATATTTCTCGCGCGCTCACAATAAACTCACCAAAGTACACAATACAAAATCGGCGTAAACGATATGCCTCAGCACGCTTGATTAACCTTGTTTACGTGACCGACCGATCGGCCAGCTGCGAACTGCGAGCGGCGATGAGTTGAAAAGAACCAGCCGCATTTCCTCGCCCCATGGTCTGAGCATAACCTCGCGGTTGGGGGGTGTGCGCGGCAGGTACGAAGCACATATGTAAGTACATTGACAGTTGTTGTTGTTGTGCAGATGATGGTCGTTTTCACAAGCCGTCGGCAATGAAAAGTACGCATTCATCGTTCGCTGAAAGAAGCTGGCTGCTGCCTGCCGCCTCCAGCCTCCAGCTTACACTGGAATGTTGATTGGTGTCGTCGCAAGCGAGATTTACTCGTTGATGGGGTCGCTTGTGTAATCGAAAGATTTTGGCGAAAAAACACACACATACATATAGCTGTTGTTGAATACTTTCAATGTCAGCAAAAAATTTTGAATAATTTTGATATTTTGCTGCTTGCTTTATTCGTGGTATTTGACGAATTTCATGTAAGTAATAGAAGAAGTTCGCATGATGAAGTACCTTGGTACTTGATTGAGTTGAGTACAATGCGGAGTCGTTTCAAAGGGCAATAATACCTTTCAAAATTAATATTAGAATTTCAGTGTGCTCTGCCCAATCCACAAAAAGAGAGACCCTACAATCTGTGCCAACTACCTTATGCTTATGCGACCCTCTGGTCCTGGTTGGTTGGACCTTATCAGCGTGACTTCAGGCATGGGAACTCAACAAATGATCAGACATTCACCATGCGCCAAATCTTCGAAAAGACCCGTGAAAAGACGATCGACAGATACCACCTCTGTCGATTTCAAATTTGCTTTTGGCAGCACGAAAAGAAGCTACCTTATGTCTGGATTTAGTATCACCGCAAAACTAATACGGCTGTGTAAACTGCTGTTGAGCAATACCAAAAGCTTTATCAGGATCGGGAAGGACCTCTTCGAGCCGTTCGATACCTAACGAGGTTTCAGACAAGGTGACCCAGTATCGTATGGCTTCTATCACCTATTGCTTGAGGAAATAATACGATTATTGTGATATGATTGGCCTTAACAACCGGGCCATTAGTTATACTTTCTCCAGAATGGATAGGGAAGCGAATCAAATGGCTCCGGCAGTGAAGTATGGCAGGACGAAAAAGCCAGTTTTCGAGAGAAATGTTCTGCCTAAGGTTTGTGGTATTTTGCGCATTAGCAACAGCGAAAACCGTCCTCCTATATGGAGCACAGGCATGGACGAAATGGATAAAAACACTCCAGCTCTGAGGGTATTCGACGCAGTACCTGGCGGTGGGAGGGAGAGGAAGAAGAAGATCTCTTCTCCGTTGGAAAGACCTACACTACACTAAACTCCAATATAACAAATAAGAAATTTCTGTTGAAAACGCCTTTCCAAGAACCAGAATTCCAGCAAACCGGCAGGTTAAATATAATATAGGGGCAGGGTTCGTCTTCACAACCTAATTGAAAAAAACGCTATCTTCACATTCTCGAATTAAGTGCAACAGTGTCTAGGTCAGATTAAAGCGTTTCATGCTAGTAATTCTGTTGACAATGAATTCCATAATTTAGCTCACAACAATGGCGGTAAATTAAGAACCAGCAACGAGATCATGCGATCGACTCAGGTACTCGCACCGCCACAAAGATTTTCAACCACAAGAATTAAATAATTAGAGAATAAATATATCCACACAAATGCTTATAAAAATAAAAAAGCAAATGATAAAAGAATATAAAGTGTTTACGAAAATAGAATTCCACCGAACAAAGACACGACAGTCTGCCACACAACAAATAAATCGGTTAAGAAATTCAAAAGACGCACGAAGAAGGAAGCGGGTTCACAATTGAATTTAGTAATGGGGGTAGCGTGGAGGCCGGCCGGCTGTACGCTACGTGTGCCATGCGAATAAAAGTACGAGTGTTCGTTAAAGCGACAATCTTCGTACTTAGCATGCATATTAATATTAATTTCAATTAATTGGACATTACAAGTCTTTCAATGAATTCATATTTTTATTTGTAGAGAAATAAAAAATTGCACACAAACTAACGGCGGACAACCAGTTCGGTTTCAATTTGCCGCCATCGCCTGCCTTCAGGCAAACAATACACGAACTTATTGTGTGTGCATGAGTGTATGTGTTGGGTCTATATGGGGGCGTTGAAATTGAATTAAATTCAGTTACAACACAGGTTTGGAATTCATTAAGCTACGTGAATACAGTGCAGAGCTTTTAGGTTGTTTTCGCTTCAAGTTTGCTGTTTTCATTATTGATGTATTGTATGTAGCTAAAGGTGTCTGGTACCATTAAATGGAAGTTGTGAATGAGTAGCAGTTGTTAAGGGGGGCAAAACAAAGGAAATCAGACATCTTGTAAATATTTTGAACCTGCTCAAAATAATAGTTACACAATACTTTTTCAGGTATAGCTCATGAATAAAAACTTTTATTTAAATTTGTAAGAAAAACGCAAACGTACTGACATTTTCAAATATTTACAAGCTTATTTAAATACGCTTCATTTCAAAAAAAGCAAAACAAAAAATTTTGTAGATCCAAAGACATTTCATAGCTAAAATAAACTTGCTCAAAAAAATAGGTACACTTCTAATAATACAATTATTTGGGAAAAACAAATTATGATAAAACAGTTTTGTAGTATATTTAACATTACTCAGTTAATAGCCAGTATATCCACCATTATTCTGAATTACTTTATTTATTCGTTTGGGCATACTACTGATTAAAGTCTGACAGGTTTCTTAGGTATCGCATACCAAGTTTTTTGTATGCACTTCCATAACTGGTCTTTGTTAGAAAGAGATAGAGTCGCCAAATTTTTTCTATTGGATTTAAATCCGGGTATTGACTGGGCCACTTCGAAACGTAATACGTCCTAGTAGCTTGGCCTTTTGCAAACGCCTGCGAACTGTTTGGTCACTTACTACATTTCCAATTTCTGCTGCTATCACCTTCGACGACTTGAATGGATCCTTTAGTATATATTTTAGTAATAGTTACAATGTGGCGATCAAGAACTGTACTCGTTTTTTGTGGCCTTCCACGAGTTTCCCTACTATATTTTCGCTCTAAAGCATTTTTAACAAAATTATGAGACCTTTCTATTAATTTCCCAATTTCCCGAAGCCATTTTTTTTACTTTCTGAGGTTTGAAACCAGCCGGACTTTTTCAACAGTGCAATGTGACTTCCGACCCATCTGATTAAAAAATAATTTAATTTATCTGCAGCATTTTGAGCTTTATTGAAAGAAAACTTACCAATTCAGATAAAAAAACTTTAAAATTTGGATAAAATTAATTTTGTTTTCACAAAAAGCTACGTTCACTTATGTGTAACTATTATATTGAGCAATTTTTTTTCTGAGAATTCACGCAAAACTGACACACGCATTAATTCGGTGGATCATATGCTTCATTCTCTTAGAAAGGGCGATGCCATATTATCTTAATTAAACTTACAGCATAACTTGTCGCATACAGCGCATAAAAAGTTTTTTAAACTGTTGGGAAAACTAAGTTTTATCGTGTAACTATTATTTTGAATTATTGTGTAAAAGTGAACCAAAACTATTTCCAAAAATCAAAACAACGTTTTCGTCTTCAAAAATTTAGAACTGTAAAAAACATGAAAAAACGTCAACCTCAGCTGTACCGAAGCAAGAATACCCATCACAAAAAAAAAGTTTTCATACAAAAATTTAGTATCGACCGTTCAGTTTGTATGAAAACTGTATGATATAGTGGGCAGATGTGAAAAATCAAATGTTGTACCGTTTCTTTGGACAATAATTGGTTCCAAATTTTGTGAATCTACTGAAATCAAAAAGATTTCCATACAAGAACTTGATTCTAATTGTTAAGTTTATAGATCAGTTTTATAGCATATACTGACTGATTATTTTAGTAGAATAGGCACTTCAAATTATAAAAACGCTAAAATTTCGTTGCTGCTTACTTTCGCTGCCCTTTTTGTGACAAATAATTTTATAAAATCCCATGAAGAAACACGGGGCTCGAAGAATACAAATCGCAAAAGAACATTTCAATTGGAAATCTACAAAATGGTGGAATGTACTGTGTGTACTGATGATAGCGAATTTGTTTTTTTTTTTTCAGAAACAAGGTCCAGAAAGAATGCCCACCTACTACCTTAGACAGTTTATCATTCCAGCCAAACTTCCAAAACTTTTAAACATCGTGGTCTGAGCATTATGGTATGCGCTAGCTCTTCGTATCATGGTGTGGGGATTTATGGCATCATAGACCTAATTGTGCATATAAACCAACTGAACGATGTTATATATATGTTCCAGTTGGAAAATGCTTATAGAAATAATATATGAGCAGTATAACGACCCAAAACATGCGACCAAACTAGTTAGGGATTGATTTGCATCAAAGAAGATCGTCATAATATACTGGCTAGCACAAACTGTGGATCTGAATTCAATCCAAAAATTATTAAATATTAAAAAAGGCCATAGCAAAAGCAAATCCAACCATTAGAACATAAATTTGGCTAATGCTGAAGGAGGCATGAGCACAGAACGCAATGGAACGTTGTAAGGATCTGATAGATTCTATGTAACGTCAGTGTAAGGATTCAATAAAAATTACGACTATAAATATTAATTAATCGGAAAGATTTAGTACAGAGTGGCGCACGAATTGAGCTACAAAAGCAAACCGTATTAACTGTCTGTGTGCGTAATCGACTTAGTTTTTATTTTATTTGGCAGGTTATTATTTAAATTCTATAAAAATTACTATTTGGGATACCGAAAAGAACGCTTTGATAGTGCAGCGGTCCATGCAAAGGGAATTCAGACGTAATTTTAGCGGCTCTACCTCAATTAGATGGACCATTACTAGGCTGATAAACATGTTTGCCAAATCTGGAAAGAAGACCTTCCAATCGAGTTCGTATGTTCACGTTCAAGAAACAATCGCAGTTGTTACATTCAATTCAGGCAAATCTAATAGTTTGGACTCCCAACTTATCGGTGTAACTTGGAGTTAGCAGGCGGTCATTACAACTGATAATTATTCATGCCTTAAACCTGCTTCCATACAAATTTCAAATACCAAGCCGGTTAAACCCTCTATATTAGCCTTTTCCCCTGGAATTTTACAAAAATTATTGAAATAGTCTAAGAAGACAAACTGCCTGTTTATGTCTGATAAGGCCTATTTTGATCTAAATGTGCACAAGCAAAATTCCCGTATATAGAGTGAATTATTCCACAAGACGGAACGAGTCACTGTGTTGTGGGCAGTATCATCAATGATGTATGGTCTATCTTTACAGGAAACAGCAACAGTAACTGTCAATGGGCACCGTTATTAAATTTTTTATCTAGAACTGCGACGAAAATCTATCCCTTTCAATTTGATTCCAACAAGATAAAGCAACTGCACACATAGCCAGACCGGTTATTGTAGAGCTCCAACGAAAAATTTAAAACAAATTAATATCAAGAAACAATGTCACCTGACATGTGTGCACCCGACTTTTTATGGGGTTATGACAAAAAAATCCGTAAATCTAACTGAATTGTAGTAATCCATTAAATCGATATTTGAAGCAATCCCGACTTCATATTCGGTATATTTTATAGAGATCCCGACGTTTCCTTCAGGGTGTTACAAAATTCGTAACAAACTTACTAATCCCTGTTCAGACTATAATAATAGTAAAGCGTAAGGCCAAAATAGTAAAAGATTTATGTTCCCGCGGCAAACATAAGTTACAAAATATTGCGACAAACATTTTTGTTGTCCCAATCATATCAAGAAATTATCATCTCCGACACACCAAGTCTGTAACTAAAGTAACTAATAAGTTTTTTTTGGCTTGCCAGTTGATTTGAAAAAAATTTGCAAAATTAGACTCATGGAATGAGAAATATTCAGAACACCTTTGAATATTAATACCTTTGCGGCTTTTAAACATTTATGGAGATATAAATCAATGAAAGCAAGCCCCTCATTTAAAAGTCATCTTAAATTTTTTATAATCTTTCAACCGCTAAATTTTATTAAGATCTATTTATAACAGTGAATTTTAAAACGTCAGGCCAACCCACTTGACAACGCAAATATCAGACAAGTCTTTGGTTATTTAACGGTTACGAAAAATTATTGCTAAATTAGCAACAGATAAGTGTATAAGAACTGATAATTTTATATATATATAGTGCTATATAAACTTATATACATATTTACAGTCATATTTTTTCTACTTAAACTCTTCAAACATTCAAACCCAAATATATCTATATGTATACATACATAAATTTATTAATGGTAGAGAGAGTTAGGGTTATACGAAAAGTTAGTTAGTCTACTCGCGGAGCATTCCGGGTAACGCCAAATGACCCACAGCTTTCACGTCCTTCTACAACCATTACGGACAATTGGTCCACGAGCAACACGGAATATTCTTAGGATGAGGTATTTGGATTTGTTTAAATTCTGGACTGGTAGCCAAGTTATTCCGACGCCTTAGTATGTATGCAGGGGTGATACTCTGCAGAAATGGCTGGTGGAGAGGAAAGTTATTGTCAAGGCTTTCTCTATTCAGTTAAGCCTCAGAATACTTTCCTCTCCGGTCATCATGAAGCTAATGTATTAGGTGCTGATTGAGAGGACTCCCTTTGCGTTGATCGGCTGAGACGGAGCTGGCATTGTCTTAATTCAAAACCTGCGGCTGAGTAGAAAAAGAATATCTGGGTTAAAGACAAAAAGCGATAGGATTTTGGCGATCAATGACACTAGAAGTTAGAATCAAAACTAGTTTGGTGGTCAGAAATGAACTTAATGTTTTTGTTCTACCATATTTCAGCAAGGACGAAATCGTCACAGGACGGCGCCGGAAAATTCTTTTTATGACTTCAGGGTGGAACCAACTCCACTTTTTACACGAATGGTTGGATACTTGAGTGGAAGGTTGGAGAGTAAGTCTTGTATCGGGAGCTCTCGATGAACTTTTGCTTTCGACTAACAGACCACTGTAGTATTTTTTACATCGCCACATTTATAGGTGTCCTATCTGGACACTGTGTCATAGGCACTCACGTGATTAAGCTACACATTTTTAGAGGACGCAATATGTCAAAGTTACAGAGATGAAAATGTCTTCTAGACAAATTCTCATCAACTATCCAACTTTCGTAAAACTAAGGTTGAAGCATCTTAGTTGCCATACTTTTCACGAACCTAACAAATTGCCTGGAATTGATATTAGCCGATAGACATTCATGATATCCATCTTTTGGACTCGTGTCGATTTTAAAGCTACGCTTAATATTTCTCAATTTTCTTAACAATCATTTGGCCGGAGAAATGGTAATTTATACGACAAATAAATATAGACTTGGTATAAACTCATAATTTATGCAAAAATCATGTAAATACTTTCCGGTCCATTCAATGATACCGGGGGCACGACTTTTTGCCATTAAGGCACACTATTATTTTTGCATTCTTTGGCAACAATATTGGCACCGTTATGTATTCTGATAAACATTTCAATACACTACAATTATTGACATTTTTGAACACTTCAAAGCACAGCAGGAAGTGCAATAGCAGAAACATGGCGAACAAAGGAAAATCAGCGCTAGTGGTCACCTAGACGTATGAGCAACTCGGCGTTTGCATTTCATATTTCCGCAAGCCGAGCTGATTTGAGGAATTCGAAACGCTGCATTTCGAGTAAATTTCAGCACACATAGAAACCGTTCGTAGGCAGACATACCAACAAAGCAGGGAAAAAAATAAGTACATACATACATATGTAACCGCTTGTCAATTGATTGCATAGACAAGTCATGTTCATGGCGAATAGCTTGCTCCGGCGTGCCATTATCTCGCCGGCGAACGTGATTGGAGTGTTTTACTAGTTTTTGTTTTTGCTACTATTGCTATTTGCAATTAGTCATTGCAACTATAATTACATTACGCTTATATTGCTTATAGTTTTGTGCTGATTTCTTTGCTTTTCGTTTTATTTGCTTGTTCTCGTCATTTGTTCCGAGTAATGCCTCAATTTTTGCGATATCGCGCTGAAATTTTTGACATATCTATTTCTCCCTAAGAAGTTGCTCATTTACCTGTTTCATCGATATCGAGCCACTGTAGCATACAGCTGCCGTACAAACTGAACAATCAAAATCATATGTTTGTATGGAAATTTTTTTTATTTGGCGAGATAACTTCATGAAATTTGGCATGGGTCATTGACCAAAGCAACGGTACATTCACCGGAGAAATTATTCAGATCGGACTACCATAGCATATAGCTGCCATACAAACGAATCGATTGAAGTCCAGTCCATATATGGAAAACTTTTTTATTTGACGAGATATCTTCACGAAATTTGATATGGGTTATGGGTCCAAAGCAACGGCACATTCACCTTAGAAATCGTTCTGATCGAACCACTTTAGCATACAGCTGTCATACAAACTAATCGAATGAAATGCAGTCCTTGTATGGAAAGCTTTTTGAATTAACGGGATATCTTCAGTAAATTTGTCACGAATTTTTTATTCGAATCAGTGGTACAATCTCCGTGAAAATTTTTCAGATTGAACCACTATAACATATAGCTACCATACAAACTGGACAATCAAAAACATGACAAAGTTCTTTTTTATACGCTTTTTTACCATAAAAATACACTCGTGAAGGGTATTATAACTTTGGTTCAACCGAAATCAATTTTTTTCTTGTTTTTATTTTCATTTTCTTTTTTTTTTTGTTATTGTTCCGTGGCTTTGCACTGCACGCCGCTGCATTTAACAGTCTTCGATTACTTGACTTTGATTTGTAGTTGCGTATGCATGTACGTAAGTATGTGTATGTGTGGAAGCCGAGTGCAAACTATTCATTTCTTCACTTGTTTCCAAATCGTTTTTTTTTTTTTTTGTTTTTGACTTGGAAGTGTTGTTTTTGCACACAGGGGTAAGAAAGTGGCAATTATTGCCTTAGATACTTTGTATCTCCACAGACGGGCGAGTTTGTTTGTCTTGCTATCAACACGGTAATACTGTTTGCGAAAGTGATAAATTTGCGCACTTATCAACCTTAATAACACATAGTAAATAATGAAAAAATTGACAGCCAAGAAATAAGTAACTTTAACTTACAAGCATTGTTGTAGCTTTCAGTTGCAATTTGTACGAAACGAAAGTAATAACTTAGTCACGTGCTCTCTGGCATGTAAGCACATATGTAGTGGTGCCTACAAATGCATATGTGTGTGTGTGTGTGTGTGTGCTTTTGTGCATGCATAGCTGCGATGAGTGTTCGATTAGTGATGGCTTTGACTGGCATTATTGTCGCCGTCTCTAGCACACACATGTATACATATGCGTATAGAGCTACTCGGATAGAAATTGACGTGACGCCAAAGCGGATAAGTGAGTACAAACAAAATTGCTTTGTGCCTGCAATCGCACTATTTACAGAAAGCTACGGAACAAAGCTTAACGCTTTCAGATACAAAATACAAATACTTACTTCTGTCTGGACGTTCATTAACCTTTTGTTCGATCGTCAGTCGTCAAAGTTTCGCCATCGCCGAGTTCATTAACATTAAATTACCGCAATTCATCGCACCGATGAAAACTTATTATACAAAAGTAATTCAAGGGCTTGCAGATGAATGAATAAAGACTATTGAATAGATCCGTTGGAAAAAGTGCAGTTAACAGCATTGTCAACAACATAAATTTTAGCGAGCGACGCAACACTCGTTTCAACCCAAATATTTGGAAAGTTGAGAAACCTTTCAGTACCAAGCCAATAAAGAAGAGCTTGACAAGCTGGCTGATAGCGATAATGCTCGAAAATTCTACGAAGAGATGCGGCGTCTAGCAGAAGGTTCCAAGCCCGGAGCAAACACTTCTAGAAACCCCGAAGGTGATCTAGTGGCTGATGCCCAGAGCATACTTAAATTCTGGACGGAACACAAAGCGGTGGGAGCCAATGGATTACTGACCAAGCTATTTAAATACGGCGGCGAAGAACTGATAGGAAGAATGCATCAGCTTTTTTGTAGAATCTGGTCTGACGATTGGAATTTAAGTGTGCTTGCCCAATCCACTAGAAAGGAGAGCTTACAATCTGGGCCAACTACTGTGGAATAAACCTCAACATCGCATATAAACTAAATATTGGAAAAGACCGTGGAAAGAGGTTCGACAGACACGGCCTCTTCGTAGATTTCAAAGCACGAAATGGAACTGCCTTTATGCCGCTGTGTCTCAATTATCCCCGCGACTACTGATCCAAAAATCCCCGCCAAACTAATATGGCTGAGTAAACTGACGTTGAGTAATACCAAAAGCTCCGTCAAGATCTGAAAGGACCTCTACGAGCCGTTCTATACGAAACGAAGTTTCAGACAAGACGAATCCCTAACGTGCGACTACTTCAACCTACTCTTGGAGAAAATAGTTCGAGCTGCAGACCTGATTACAGAAGGTACAATCTTCTACAATAGTGTACAACTGCAAACTGCATAAGACGAAGGCAAGACCAAATGTTTCCTGTCATCAAACAAACAGTCGTCGCTACTTCGGACTGAGTAGGCAATTGTGAAGTAAAGTTCTCTCTCGAGAAACAAAGACAAAATTTTTCAAGTCACTCATCATCTCCGTCCTACTATATGGTGCTGAGGCCTGGACATTGAAAGACCCGGTGGAGAAAGACCTGGCTACACTTAGAATCTCCAATTGGCGCTAAACAGTAAAAGGGAAGGACGACTGGCGCGCTGCTGTAAACTTGACTATAACCGCGTAAGCGGTGTCTAAGCCAATTTAGAAGAAGAAGTCAATAAAGATACGAAAAAGTCTTACGAGGAACCAACTAAAAAAAGTACCGCCTTACGTGCAACTGCGGTATCTATGCTTCTAGAAAGAATCGATTACAGCAACATTTTCGTCATAAGACAAAATGTTTTTCACATAAACTCAAAGATTTATTATATCCAAATGGTATCATAATCGTTAGTGTAAACAATTATTATGCACCGCTAATTGACCTTAATCATATAAAATTATTCAACGTGAATTCCCACCTTTGCAACTTCAAATTTAAATTGAAAATAAATATTGTAGTGATCTGAGAAAATATTTCCTATTAAATGAATAGCAGTACAGTGATGGCCTGTTAAATAGAAACGGTATGGTATTATCTCTAAGGTTATATCCGTTACGGCTAAGGACTGAAACCCTATCAGCCTCTCCTCCTTCTTACTTAAAACTCTGGAGAGACTGATGGACTGATACATAAGTAGGCTCATTACGAGGGTTCATTTCCCCGTAGCGCAAAATGCTTATTGTAAAGGCAAATCAGTGGATACTGCCCTGCATTCTATCTTGTCATGGCTTGAGAAAGCTTTCTTTGATATTAAGACAGCTTTCAATAACGTACTGTCGGAAGCAGTCGCAACTGCTCTTAACGGTTTGGGGTTGAATCAAACCTCAAACACCTTATTTTCAGTCGTCTGTGCGACAGATGGATTGAAACGGAATGCGGGAACGCACGTGCTCGACATGTGAGTAGGGAAACCCCACAGTGTGGAGTTCTCTCTCCTCTTCCATGGCCAAGGAAAGTTCCTGAGTACCGTGTAGGAGTTGGCGTACGAGTACCGCAGCATCTTCAAAAACTAAGTTTCGGAAGTGATCTCGCCACACACTCAAATAAAACTGAGATGGTTTTATTTACTAGAAGATACAAGATCTCGGCGGCGCCACTACCGAAAATGGCAGACATTGGTCTGAAACCGGCGGATACAGTGAAATATCTTGGGCTCATCTTAGAAAAGAAGATTTTATGGAAACTGAATATCGAAGAGAGAGCGAAAAAGGCATCGATTGCTTTGTGCTGCTATAGAGGAGCCATTAGCAAAGGTGAGGTCTCTTACTGCCTAAAAAGGCTATAACTATATATATGTATTATTGATCTGGAGGTCCCCTATCCTGAAGATCATCGATCCGACGATACGCTTATTTCCGAAATCCTATGACGATATTCTAAAGTCGACCCGAAAACTTTTACTCAAATGCTATTTGAGATATATATCTGAAATTCTAATATGGTGTTTTTAAAAGTATAACCAATAGAAATATAAAATTGATAATTTTCAGAATTTCACACTAACTGTACCCCTTAAATATTGAAAGTTTTAACAAAAAATTTTGATTTGCTATCTTCAGACTTCCTCAGGTCTAGTTGGTCGCAAAGCTTCAACAACACTTCGAAAAAATGTGGAAAATACTAAACGTTACAAAAACAAAAAAGCGAAATACACAACAATCACTTTCAATAAAACAAATACAAATACAATACAACCACACAATATTGGAGGAAATTCGTGTAATCAACCGGCTCGCAAACAAACCAAAGTTATCAATGAAAGATTGTGCAATCGCATATGAGGATTATAAACTTAGTCTGGTATATGTTTATGCAAGTAGATATGAGTGTTTTTGTATCATACTAAACCTAAGTGACTTCGTTAAATAACTCAAACATACGAAAGGCAGAAAATGAAAGGCGTGCCGATTGAAGGGCGGTGAATACAGCGAAATATTGGAGAGGAAAGAATGGAGATAGGGGAGCAAAAGAAAAGTAAGTTGTTGGTTATACTAAATTGCACTGGTCTTCCAACGAAATGTTGCTTCGAAAATTATGAAAAAAAATTAGAAGCTTTTTTTCTCCGTAAATATGCCTATTTGCCATTTTTTATAACACATTTAGATTTTTCAATATAATTTTTTTTCGGAAATTTTCTCACTTAAATGTTATGGCATAAAAATTTTACCGACAGTTTTGGAAGTTGTAACCATAGAATTACCACTATTCAATCTGAAACTTCGATCTTAATGTTTGTCACATTTTTTATTATTTTTAAGATAAAAATATCGTTTTTTTTTAATGGAAAATAATTGGAAAAATCAAGGTGCTGTACTTATTTGCATGTGAAATTTCCTGCTTAGAGCACAAAATATGATAAAAACATTAAGAGAAGTTTTTTTTTTTTTTTTGTTTGTAGACTAATGTTATCAAAACCGTAAAACACAACAGAACTCAAACGTTCCAAGGCAGTTGAAATGCTAAATAAATCAGTGGGTGAGAAATTCGACAAATGAAATTTATGTTATTTGCAACCTTGTTGCTTTAAGCCATAAACAAGGTTATGTATATATGCAGCTGATGTACCAAATGTTAATACCTACGAACAACTAATATATTGATAAGATAAAACAAATTTGGTGAAAAAACGCTGAAGTGCATATCAACGTAAGAAAATATACAAAAAAAAAATAGGAAAGCGTACATATATATGCACCCGGTGATAAAATATAACAGTAAGGAAGTCTTAGAATATCATTCAAAACAGGAAATAACAAGTAAGGAAGGGCTCAGTTCGGGTGTCACCGAACATTTTATACTCTCGCATGATAAAGTGATAATCGATATTTCATTATCCGTCATTTACATATATTTCATTTTGCTGTAAAATTAATTAGATTATATCAATTTGTATACTTTGAGTATTGAATTGTTTTTTGATTTTATGTTTTTTTTTTTTTTTTGTATTGAAAAGTTATAGTCCGATCACGATAATTTTTCCACAAGGGATACCTCAGCTCAAATACCGTATTTGTGTAAAGTTCTGTTCCGCTATCATCATTGGTTCCTAATATATATATTATACAGAGAAGGCATCAGATGGAATTCAAAATAGCGTTATATTGGAAGAAGGCGTGGTTGTGAACCGATTTCACCCATATTTSGTACATGTCATCARGGTGTTAAGAAAATATTACATACCGAATTTCATTGAAATCGGTCGAGTACTTCCTGAGATATGGGTTTTGGTCCATAAGTGGAGGACCCCACGCCCATTTTCAATTTAAAAAAAAAGGCTGGATACAGCTTCCTTTTGCCATTTCTTCCGTGCAATTTAGTGTTTCTGACGTTTTTTGTTAGTCGGTTAACGCACTTTGTATGGGAGGTGGGCGTGGTTATTATCCGAATGCTTCCATTTTTGAACTGGTCATGGAAATGAATGAAACAACTCTGTAGAGTTTGGTGACACAGCTATAGTAGTTTCCGAGATATGTACAAAAAACTTGGTAGGGGCCGGGGCCACACCCACTTTTCCAAAAAAAATTACGTTCAAATATGCCACTCCCTAATGCGATCCTTTGTGCCAAAGTTTACTTTAATATCCTTATTTATGGCTTAGTTATGACACTTTATAGGTTTTCGGTTTCCGCCATTTTGTGGGCGTGGCAGTGATTTTGCGACTTTGCCCATCTTCGAACTTAACGTTCTTATGGAGCCAAGAAATGTGCACCAAGTTTCATCATGATATCTCAATTTTTACTCAAGTTACAGTTGGCACGGACGGACGGACGGACACACAGATATCCGGATTTTAACTCTACTCGTCACCCTGATCACTTTGCTATATATAACCCTATATCTGACTCTCTTAGTTTTAGGACTTACAAACAACCGTTATGTGAACAAAACTATAATACTCTCTTTAGCAACTTTGTTGCGAGAGTATAAAAAGCGGGTTATATTCTTCTTCTTTCGTTATTGGCGTAGATACCAACAGCCAACAACAAGTGGGTTAAATACCTACATAAATACGAGTATGTATTTAAAGAAAAATATTGCAAATACATACATGCTTAGATTATTATGTCTCTATAGCGAGGTGGAGTCAAGAGCGCGACAATTGCGTAAATCAAGTAGCTTTTGTAATCACTTTTTTAATGCCAATAATTTCATTTTTTCTATTAAAATTATGTAAAATGTATGACTTCCGCTTAAACAAATCAATGCTTGTGACTGCGATAAATTAGCCGACATAATCTTACTTAAACAGTGTTTTCGTTGAAAAATAAGTGCTGTAACACATTTTTTTTGATAACGTAACCTCGGAAAAGTTAACACATTTACTATTTACTCTTATCGACATTGCGCTTACTAATTTCACTAAAATTTTCGCTAGATGTGTAACGCGTTATTCAGCGAGAAATGGAAGAATTTTAGCGGTAGCGGTTTTCTAATAACAGACTAAGTCGTATGTTTCAAATTGGTTGTAGTTATATAGCGTTAGAATCAGGAAACGTGCTGTTTCTACGGACCATTAGGAGAAAAGCGTTAGAGGAGTGGTTAATTCTAGTATGATGTTTTTCCTTTCTTTTTTATTAGAAGCCATTATTTAGTAAAAAAATATATTGATAATAACAATTAACAATGAGCTTACCTTCAGTTTATACAGTTGATCATTGCTTTAATAAAATTTATTTATGTATTTTTAGTTTTCTGCTTAAAGAGTTCTACGTGAAAAACACTTAAATTCTTTATTTTAAGCAGTTCCACAAGCTTTCGTCATTGATGTATTATTCTTCCTTGCTAAATATTTGTGTTTACTGTTATGTTGTTTATTCACGTTTTTTTACTTTTGCGCTTTATTTATATTTTTTTTTTACACTTTTATACTCTCAGTACTTTGCCAGAGAGTATGGTTGTTTATGACAGCTAAAAATAATCCAAATCGATATGCATTATATAAACAATTGATCAGGATGACGACACGACTTTAATTTAATGTCAAAAATGTGTTAAATTGGGCCTTGAACTATTTGATTCTACGAGAACTATTTCAGTCTCACAGAACAAGACTTGCCTATCAATTATTTCCCCCCACCAGTGGTAAGGAATATTTGACAAAGCTTGTCTTTCGTTCATTTGGTCCTTCGAGCCGGATTGTGGTCTCAGCCAAAGAGAAAGTCCTGTATGAAGGAAAATACAGACAGATGAATAAGGAAATTGTAAGACGGGTCCATATTCCCATTTATATGACCACATAAAAAAAATATTCAGCAGCTGTGAATCGATTTTTTTAAAGAATATTTTCATTCATTAAAAAAATAGTTAAAATGTCGAACACTGCGGACATGGTACAAAGGAAAGGCGAGCTACGCGTAGAAGATATAACATCTAAAAAGAGATTAGATTTGAGAAAATAAATCTAGATTTTAAAGGAGGAGGAGAGCCGAAGATGATAGGAAACGAGCTGAGCAGCGCAAAATGGAACTCGCAACCACAGAGATGGAGATAGGAGCAAGAGCAATAAGCCCAATTGATCAAATGATAGACCTCATAGAGCAGGCAATTGAAAAAAATCAGAAAAAAATCGTTTTTTCATTGCAGAGGCAAAAGTAAATCTAAATAATGGAGACGAAAGTTAAATCGAAAGATACGAAGAACGTCTCAAGCACTAGTGGAGCTACATGGAGAAAAATATCGACGAATTGCCAATGAAATATAACAAGTCGTGTAATAATTTTTGATAGAAGATCTATATTTGGAAGTCACCGACACTTTGCGAATGTTAAAAAACAAAAAGAAATCAACTTTAAAAAACAGTTGAGTAATTGGAATTACCAAAAATGGAATTAAAAAAATTTTCAGGCGATTTCCGAGAATGGCATCAATCTAAAAAGCTCTTCGAGGAGTATGTCCATACTAATAAGGACATTAGTAACTCCAAAAGAATGAGCTAGTTAAAATCTTGTCTTCAAGCAGATGATAGAATAATGGTTAGTCACCTGATAACGGGATCAGGTGCAAATTACAACACTGAAGGTACGACACTCGTAAAAGACATTACCTTTGGCAAGCTGCGCGTGGAAGATATAACCTTCGAGAAACCTTGCGTAGATGGCATATCGAAGGAAGGCAAGCTGCGCGTAGAGGAAATTACTTTGGAGGAGCAATGCACATTTAATGATGTGAACAATAAAATGTCTCCTTAGGAAATTGAGGAGAAACTAAAGGATAAAATATGCGAGAATTGCATTACGACGACAACACAAGAATTCGACCTGGAAGACGAATATCAAGAGATGGGAGACATCAAGGAAGTTGAAGAGAAGTGTCAAGATATATTCGTAAAGTGGCCTGATGTGATGAGCGCTGACGATGAAAAGATATATAGAGAAATAAAATATAGAAGGGAAAATCGAGAATACCAATATGTTCCATGGAGAGGAAATCCGCAGGAAACCTAGAAAACAACGCTATTATTCACGTACAATAGGTAACAACTCCATACGGACAAACATCATTTTGACACTTTGCTACTATTATATAAAGCCACATTAAATGAAAAAGCCTTGTGTTAATATGAATAATATTAAATATGAGCCGGCTTATGGTTGTGTTTCATTTATCCCTAATTATTATAAAAGCCACTATAACTTTGTTCACAAGTAAAATTGACTCCTCTTGAATCCTCTCTAGGTGTTTATGTTAGCATAGAAATTCGCTATTTACACAGCTGTTACATTCCAGCAGCGTGTAGTTGCGCAGCACTACCTTGCGCAATAGCGTCGACTCATCAGCTGAGGCTTCGACTGAAACACACCACCTTCATTACAATTAGCACACGATTAATGCAAAAACAACATCAGCTTGTCCAACTTCGTGTTTTCACCTCCGCCCCCTACTATTTAACACACTTTTTATGTATATTATCCTGATATGTTCGGAGCATATAAAACAGCAACCGAACATAAAGAACATAATTAAATGCACTTGCGCTTCTAGAGGTTAATCCAATTCACATCATTAATTGTTGTTTTTATACACAGTCGAATTGCACTTATAACGGCAATGCTTACTTGTTTCAGCTTCTCTCCCACTATATAAATGCCGAAGTGATTTGAACTGAACTGAACCGTATTGTATTTAGGTGGCCCAATTTCTTCTTTTTGATCACACACGAAAAATCGATTTTCTGCACTATTGTACTTTAATATAATTAAAATGTGTGGCCCGTGATTACTTGCAATGTAATGTGCATTCAGACGAAAGCAACTTCCAGATTTTAGTAAACGAAATGTCTACCACAAATTTTTCTTTGTAATGCCTACGATCACTACTTTTTAGGGTAAAATTTTACGTAGGAATTTTTAATACACTATTCAATGCGATTGAATTATATTTTAATGCCTACATCGATTAAATGTCACGTTCGACGGCGGAATTTCACTTGCGAAAATTTCGTTACTCACTCAAACAGGGAAAATAAGATACTGATGAGAAATTGTTATAAGCGGGCAATTGTCGATATCCGATAAAAATTTAGCTATCGTTTTTACTACTTGTCTTTTGCTTTGGATTTCGTTGTCACGGTTGCATAGCGGGCTTGTTAAATAGTTTTATAACTAAATTATCACGGAAACATAAAAATTAGAATACAACATACTATCATGTTCTGTTACGGAATGTTTTGGTTATTTGGATATAGACAAATCACATATAAACGAATGCAAAACAAAGCTTTATCTAGTAGTTCTGTTCAAAATTGTTTTAATAGAAAAATTTAAAACCCTGTTTATAACTGAGCCTTTATGCTTTAGGTTAAAATTATAGAAACAAGAATATAGAAAATATATATCAGTTATATTACCGGTTAATAACCCAACAGCACCAGCAGAGATTTCTGAGACTCTTGTGTATGAGAAAATTACATGATATGTTTAAAAAAATTCTTTATTAAACAATAAATAAATATTTCCACTCCAAGTAATCGCATGTTAATATAGTCATTTTTAATTTCTGTTTTCATGAATATATTTGTATTCAAAATGTCAAAATTGTACCTAAATAGGGATAAGGTTGATACGGCCGACAAGCGTTAAATCCGGATGTATAATATGAAACGAAAAGAGAGAAAATAAAAAACTGTTTAATATTATTATATTAAAAAAAAAAACACCAAAATAAAATAATTTTATTTAAATCTGCTTCAACAATTTATTTAAATGATCGTTATTAAAAGATGTGAACAGCGCTCTGCGTTTAGAAAATCAACTTATTTTAAATAACAACAATCTTTACTAAACTACTTTTCGTTAGATTGGTTTGCTCTTATTTTCCTGCTTTTTATGACGTCACTACTGTCACAATCTATACCAAAAACCAAACTATTAAGTAATTACTTCCATCATTTATGTGTGCTGGGTGAAACTAATATTCGTATTCACCACTAAAAATGTCAAAACATAACATTCATCTGCCAAAAATTTGAAAATCCTACCATTTAGCACTCGCACTCAAATATCAATATTAAAGAAATAAATAAATAATTGTGTCATGACGCTTCAACTAAATGCGGAATCGCCACAATATGGCGAAAATATCGTGAAAATATTGAAGGATACCAACGGCGCTGATCCCGAAGTCACCAAGAGCACAATTACACAAATCTTTACGCAAATTAAACGTTTCCAGGAGAGCATACGCAAAAATATCGACGACAACTATGTTGACTTCATGCCCAATCAAACGACCGTTGACGTGTTCCTCCATGAAGGTGAGCAGTTGGTGCGCGAGTCTGAATATTTGCTGCAGACAGTTAGCTGTGAGGCAAGCGAATCGCTACGTCAAGCCAATTCGGAACTGGCCGCCTGCATTGATGAGTTCCGTGAAATGTCATTAGGTTTACGTGTTTCCTATCGCATACTGAAAGTGGATGATCTTTTTCAATGCATTAAAGAGGCAAATTCGCATAAAGAGTATTTGGTTGTGCTCGATCACTTGGGTAAATTGAAAAGTTTAATATCCTGTGATAGTGGGAGTGATGTAGATCGTGTATTGCAAAAATGCAATTGCTACGACACGATAAATGTGAAATACCTTATGCAAGCAAAAATTTTGGAACAAAATCTGCAACAGCGATTCGAGGAACTTGTGCAATTCACCGAAAAATCATTCTCGCAATCAAAATGTGTAACGCTGCAAGTATCAACAGATGTAAATCAGTTGCAGGACACAGTAATGGCACTATTTCAGGTATATGCATGTGTTATATTACATATGTTTGGTTTTTCAGCGTACATATATAATAACATAAAGATTTAGTACCAAACACTTCCGCAACTTACTTTTAAACTTTTTATTTTAGGCCCGTTATAATCCAATCAAAATGTGCGACTTTTTACTGGAAAACTGCTTCGTGCCAATTATTTTAAAGCCCGTTTTAATGGAATATTGTGAGGAGAGCCCTGATTACGTACAACTAAGACTTTCCTATTCACTCAAAGAAATTAGTAAAAGTTTGCGACCCTCTTACAATAAAGTATTCGAGAATATCAAGTTGATTTTGACTTGTTTGAGCAACATCAACGTTTCAGTATCCAATGATCAGCAAGTATTCTCCATTATTGGTGAACACATAAAGCAACGCTTTTTGAATTTACTTGTGGATGAATGTCTAAAGTATGCCATACCGAAAAATATGAATGAATACGAAGCGTGTACGCTGGTGGAGGACGTCATACAATTTGAACACTTTTTAGCGGATGTATTCTTGATCAATGCCGAAACTGATCGCACTTTAAGTGATTTTACTGAAAAGTTCGAAACATATTTTCGCGAAGAATTTAATAATAATCTATTGAAAAGTGCAATTGATATAATGCGTAAGGATTTGCAAGATATGGCTTTGATAGCTGAGAAGAATTCTGCAGATGATGTGTCGATGAATCCATTTCTTTTTCCCTGTTGCATGGTATCGAAGAGCACACTGGTACGTTCAGCAATACTAATTTCAGTTTCAATATATTTTTTTATTATTTTTATACACTGCAGGAACTCATTAAGCTAATGGAACGTATACTACGCCAATCGCATGAAGCAAAGGACGAGAGTCTAATTAATGTAATCGTTGTTATACTTAATTCGTATTTGAGCGAAGTACCCAATATACACGGAAAGTTGATGAACAGCATACCACAGCAGTCGGCGTTGTTTTACAATAATTGTCAATTTCTGGCACACTGGGTTACCACAAATTCAGACAAAGACATACCCACGTACCCGGCGCTGGTGAAGACGCTGCAGATGACGGGTTGTAAATACCTGAACTTACAAATCAGCTATCAACAAAAAATCATAATGGGCATTCTTAAGGAATTTGGTAAGTTCCCATATAAATTGAAATATTTTTTTTGCAACATTTAATTTATAATTTTGTTGTTCGCATGTATTGTTGTTTCGCAGATATCTCAGATGCCCACACCGTTGGCACAGCGCCGCTGAAGTTATTACGCCAGTGTTTGCGGCAATTAGATTTGTTGAAAAATGTCTGGCTGAATGTGCTACCTGACGCCATGTACAATAAGACATTTTGCGATATTTTACATGATTTTTGTAATGAAATCATACGGCGTATACTGTCAATGGAGGATATATCTGCGACAGTTGCAAGTGAGCTGAGTGAATTGATCGGTGTCATATTGGAAAAAGTGCCAACATTATTTAAGGTAGAGCGCAAAAATAATTTTTTTTATATACCATATACATACTTATGCCACTTATCCTTACAGTCCAAACATGAAGTCATACATATTAAGTCGTGGATGAAACTTGAACAATTGAAAATGCTACTCAACGCTTCGTTGCAAGAAATCACCGAGCAGTGGTGCGAAGGTGCAGGCATATTAACAGTTAATTATAAAACCGAAGAAATTAAACATATCATACGTGCACTATTCCAAAACACAGACCGACGCGCTAAAGCCTTAACCAAAATCATCTGAACTGTCCTTTAACGCTCTGTACACAATTAATGAGAATATGGTATATTTTTTCGATTTTACGTTTGGCATAAAATTCTTAAAATAAACTACATGTAGTTGATATACATACATATATACAATATACAATATATATATAATAATGGCGTAAAATAGTAATAAACAAGTAAGAGCTAATTTTAATATTAAACCGATTTTCTTCTATTTTGACATAAATGCATATCTTTACCAGATAGAGAGAGAGAGAGAGAGAGATTCTGCCTGAGTTTCATTAAGATAACTCACATATTGGCCGATGTACCAATATATATGGTATAAAGTCAACAGGAATTTTAAAATCTTTTTGTTATGTATTATATAATATATGGAGGCTATGGGCACCAATGAACCGATTTTCCCTATTTAGCACCAGGACACATTATTACTGGAAGAGACATTCTCTACATTTCATTATTTATCTTATAGACTCTCCATTATTTTGATGACAATACACCGACCAGATCTCAGACGCAACTCACTACAGACATGCCGCGAGAACACTTTCCATAATCGAGCCCCACATAAGAATTTTATATTCAGTGTGCAACGAGTCCACGCATGACCACCACTTTGCATGCCCAGCAAACCCTATTCAATCTTCCTATAGTTTGGCCCAGTCGAAATAGCACGTTTTCTGGGCGATGGGTGATCTCGTTGAGAACTTATCTGAACCTTACCACCTTAACGGGTGCCTTCTTATGCAGGTAAGACGTTCAAAACTTCTTTCGATTGAAAAAACGATGTTTTTTGATTGTAAAAAAATATAGACTGGACACTTTATTTATTCCCTTTATTCTTACTTTTCACATAAAAAAAATGTATCACTTTTGTTAGTTGAATTAAGGCAATTATTGATTTACAATGTAGTTTTACGCGAGATTCACAATATTATTACGATAAGGAAGAGAGCATTGAGTATTGAATATACTGATATGTTTAATCTCACAATCGATATTAATAATTTAATCACTGAATATCAAATTGCACATCTCATTATTCTTTTGATTTAAAGCCAAAGTGCGACCGGCGAGTTTATGCGTGGATTTCGTGCGTATATGTTTGTAGTAAGAGCTCGGTGTCAAATAGACAGACTTTGTATTCGACAAACTAAAAGTAAAATTGAAAGAATTTGTTTAAAAATATAAATATTATTTCCCAAATTTGCCACTCACTTCAATATCAAGTCTGGTCGTTCCAATTTCATGCACAACTTTACGCCCGAGTAGAAATCAATATCAGCCTGTAGACTGATCTGCGGTTCACTAGTCAATGTAAACTTGTTTTCCACTTTTGCATAAGTAAAGCCTGCTACCATGCGGCCGACAACAGCTGCTCCCGTGCTATAATAAACGAATTGTATTTTTGGCAATCAATTTATAATTGAACTGTAGCACCAAACTTACTTCTGTTTGATAAGCGTGTTGGCATTGCGATTCCACAAACTGAACTCGACCTTGCCATTTAGATCGATCGAGCGTGTGCCCACCACACGCATGTAAACCGTCGCGCCCGAAGCAAGTATAACGTAATGCTCGTGATCCTCCGCTAAAATGGTTGCTTGGTAAGCTGGTGTGGGATCCGAGGCCGTACCGCTCCATACGTGACCCATCAACTCACCTTGGCCGGAGAAGAAAACGAGCGGGCGCAGAAGTATGCCCTGCACTGTTAATTCCATACCAGCGGTGGCAGGGCTGTCATCAGCCTCATCTTCGGGTACGTCTTCCTCATCACCAACAAAGGATGATAGACCACTTGTGTAGATACCGATCTGCAGGGAAAGGAATACTGTTATTGTATGTTTTTGGTACAATCTAGGTTTATGCCGTTAAATGACTTGCCTTAAAACTGCTGAATTCGTCTTTGTCTGCACCCAAGAGCAGCTCAACAGTGCCACGCTTCAATACACCCTGGTAAATTTCCTGTGTACTTAATAGCGTTTCGTTAAACGCCGGCGTTTGAGAAAGTTCTCGACTCAACACAGTTGTGAGACCTTTCTGACCAATAACATGATAATTATTCACTTCCGGCAATTCTGCTAAGCAGGATTTCAAAAGCGCCCTAAAGCGTGGACACTTCTCCGCTACCATGCGCAGTTTTTGTATGACGAACGTTTTAACCTCAAAATGTTGATCGTTCGAATTCAAGTAACGCAATAGCTCACTCAACTGCTCCTTGGTGGGCTTGAGCGCAAGCAGTATGTCAAGAGCGATGACACGTGCTGACGAATCGAATTTACGTTTGTTTTGGTAAAAAATTTCCGCTAGACTGCGACGTTGCATTTCATTAAAGTTGACAATCGAGAAACTTTTCAATGCTTGTAATGCAACAACTGATTCCGCTGCGGCACCATTGAAAGCCCTGTCGAAAAGCGTTTGTATTGTGCTCACATCTTGCAAGTTTTGCAGCGCACGTATGTATATGATTTTACAATCGATTTCTGTACATTTCTCACTAAGGTTATCCAGTAGATAATTACGGATTTGTTGCAGCAGCGGATCGTTAGGGTCAAAACCGGATTGACGCGTTAGCGCGGCGACCGTTTGTATTACAGTGTCTTGCAGTTTTTCATTCGTAATTTTTTCATTTTCATTGGTAGTTTGCAAGCGCTTGAACAGATCTTCGATAATGGCGCGTTCAGGGTGTGTGCCAACCGCTAAAGATTGCAGATATTGCTCCAAGAACTCAACATCATCATCGCCATTAAAATTGAATATTTCCGTTATGGCATTGTGTGCATCAATTGTTTGAACGGCTGCTAGCAGATCAATCGCTGGATGGACAGATTCTTTGTGAGATTTTAAGATTTCAACGAATTCGGGTTGCTTTGTGATGCGCGCAACTGGCAGCAATTCTGCAATGGCACGCGCTAGCGACTGTTTGCCCACATTTTCGCTTGTAAAGTCAGCGGAAAAGTTTTCGATTTCATTTTTAAGCTATAAAATGAGAAAATATAAAATAATCTAAAAAAAAAAATTGTTTTTTTATGAGCATACTGTGGTGTCCTTAATTTCACTGATTGCACCGTCTACATCCGCCTCAATATCGAAAACACGATACCACTCCAGCAAACTTTCAACCGCATCATCAAGTTTATCAAACTCCAGTTGCTTAACTTCGTCTGCGCTCTCGACAAGATGTGTTAAACTAAACTTGGCGCTTACTTCACTGCCCACATCTGGTTTCGCAGCCAAGCCAATACGATGCTTTTCTGAAGATATAGCTTGCATCAGTGCACCCTCAGCACTCAGTTCATATTCAACAATTTCTTGTGACACTTGTGTTATACCTAAAATAATAAAAAAAATATTAGTAAACACGAATAATCACTAAATTAAATATTTTCTTACCCAAAGCCTTCTCAGCTCTGTAATTGACTTTCAAATCCCAATGTGAGCAATCTGTTTTGATCTTTTCAATATTTGTTGATGATTTGACTGCATAGAAGGCGTTACATTTGCCCGATACGTCTACCTCCGTAACAGGTCCATTTTGATATTGCAATAGCAGCAGCGAGGCGAATCCACGCTCTAAATTCAGTAGCGATTGATCTCGCGATGTGTGTGCTATGACCTTATGCGGCTTGCCCGCAACAAGGCTAACATAGAAGGGTCGATCAGGTATTTTTGTTATGTCGGCATTTTTACTGGATTTACGCGCTTTGGCGGGTGCGCTCAATTTCGAATATGTTATAAAAACTTCTAGCAATTGATCCCGTTCAGTGTTCCATACGGAGTTAACTTTTAATTGTGAGCGAAGTATGTAACTGGCTTCCTCGGCGCTCGTACGGCTCAAGTCGTGCATAGACACGACATTGGTGAGCTCAAAGAAGTGTTGGCTTTTCGGTGGAATAAGAAAGGCAGTTTTTGAAAATGTCGTAGGAACTGGAAAACAAATTTTTTAATTTCATTATACTTACATATGTCGAAAATGTATTTATTATTCAAATTTAATTATTTATGAAAAATTTAGTCAATTTATTAATTATTTAACAAAAGTCATAAGTAATATTAGTATCCTCTATAACAACCAGTCGTCGTATAAAAAATATATGTATATAAATGATCAGAGTTTTATCGATTTAACCATGCCCTTCTGTCTGTCTGTCCCTCATTTTTTAGATATCGCTCTGAAATTTTGCAGACGTCCTTTTCTCGCTGTTGATATCGAACTACTATAATCTCGTTCACACGACAGACGAGTCTACGTAACCACAACGGACCCGGATTTTTATCCGGCCAAGGACTCTCAGAACTCTGCTGCTACAACAACAACAAAACAACAAATTCTATTATATACTCGTATGTACTTAGCTGCCATACAAACTGATCATTCAAAATTAAGTTCTTATATGAAAAACTTTTGACAAGATATCTTTACAAAATTTGGCACGGATTATTAGCCAAGGACACCGTACAATATCTGCAAAAATTTCTAGATCGTAGCACTATATCGTATAGTCACCATACAAACTTTACTATAAATAAGAATAAAGGTATTTATACCCTTCTATACTAAATAATTGATCTTGTGAAGGGTATTATTACTTCGGAGCAACCGAAGTTAAGGTTTTTTCTAATAAAAGACACGTCGTCCCAAGCGGACAGTGTGCATTGCCGACGACTTTTGTATATTCTTATCTGTCTCGCATACATGCCTTTGTGTAGCCAAGTACATAATTTCTTCAAAATAGTAGTGATTTGTGGCAAAGGTTATCAGTTGTGTTAAATGAAGATACATTTGCCCATTGTGTATACAGTGATATGTGCTTACATGTTTGCATGCACATTATTTAATTGAAGTTTGATTGCCTTGATATTGAAGGAGGAAACACAAATTTTCTATCCCAGAATCCATCAGCTGTTTTCCCAATTAAGCTTGGATTTCCGTTTTTGAATAGGTCATTGCTCTTCTATTACAAAATATACATATTTATATACAAGTGCGTCAGAAACCAACACAATTATTGTGTTGTGTTTAGAATCACTAATAAGCTAAGTAAAATTGTATTAATTTATGCAATTAACCTGCCCTTTACATCTGCAATTCTCCAAAAATCTACAGGTTTTCTCTTGTCTACTCACCCAGTACGCAGAATAACAACAAAAGTGCCGGAATTCGCCGGCTCCACATTTGTTTACTACACATATTTTTATAAAAATCTTAAATTAATTTTATATAGTTTTCTATTAAAATATACTGCTAGAGAAATGGAATCCTGTGTTGCTCTATTCGATCACTAAAAATTTCTAAAAAAATCACTGCACATCCGCTCACTTAAGTCTTTCTTGAAGCTTTGCGGGTGATGGAAGACGATACCAGCGAACGTATGGCAATTGTTGTATTGGCAGCGACGTCGGCATTGACGGAGGCAGCACAGCGTTAGAAATATATGCTGCCAGATGTGCTAATGGAATTCAAGGAAAACTCTCATATACGCCCTACAAATCAACTAAATTTGTTTCTCAATTTATTTATTATTTATTATAGCGGAGGCTCGTTATTAAATATAAATAAATATTTTTAAGTAATTATATTTTAAAATACCTCTAAGGAAGAATATGGCTATGGCAAATTTGGCTGTTAGATGTCGCTGTTAATTGATATGTCATCTCCTGGTAGAGGGCGCTGAAATACTTTAAAAATGTCAATAATTATGGCAATATTATTTTAGTTTTTATTCTAGCTGATATTATCTTATGGCATGTAATTATAGGTAGGACATATTTTCAGATGAAAGTTAAAGTTATAGAAATCTTTTAGGGCCGTTTTCTCAATGTTCAGTTCTTGTTCTTGTTAGCTTAACCAACAATTTTTCATAGAATAACTTGGAAAGAGCCCTCATACGCGGCGCAACGCTAGCTATGAAACAGAAGGCAGACCGTCGCTTGACAGCAAAAATCGTGAAAACTTGTTTGGGTTAAGAGGGTGTTGAGTGAGAGCATAAAAATGGCAAGACCAGACCGGACGCGACTGCTACACTAAGCCAACAGTCAAGCGCCATAGGTTGCATGAGGGGGAAACCTCACAAGGAACCGTGAACACAAGCTGCACCAACCTTTGGCGAAATCGCTGAACTCGCTGGCCCAATAGAACTTGGCGTGTTCGACCGCAACAAGGCGAATGGTGCCATCTCGTGATAAGAAGGGAAGAGAGCATCTAATGCTATCCCCTAGCAGTTAGCTGGATCTTTTACGAACGATGTTTGGTCAAAAGATGTAGCAACAGCGATGGACCGATGTTAGCCCCAAGCTACTTAACTTACTGCACCGCACATACTGCTGGGTGTCGCTTGTTGAACGCTCACAAGCTTCCTTACAATTGTGCCTTTTCTACGGCTCTCCACCTCACAAAAATTCCTATATAACATTATAGACTTGACTATGATGTCGTAGAACCTGAGCACTACGTTCGTTGAGAGACCACACCTTCCTTCAATTCCTTGCTCTCACCTCGATATTATGCTTCCATAAAAACCTTCCATCTAAGACGAACTCTAAATACATCACCGTAACAGGCGAATGCTACTTCTTTGTAAATAAAACTATCTCAGTTTCATTTGGATTAATGGCGGAGCCACTACCAGCCGCCTAATTATTTACGAAGCTGAAGTATCTTTGCGTACAAGGTACTTAAGAAGTTTCCTTTGAACACTAATGCCAAATTGTCTGCATAGGCAATCAGCCGCCACCCACGATCCTCAAGTATTTTCATCAGGTAGTTGACGACCAAGATCTATAGAAGAACTTCTACACTTGCGGCAAGATGAAACTTTGCCAAAAGCAAGCAGTTCAGTCGATCTGCTGTGTTCTAATCAAGACAAGAAGGACGTACCGTTCTTGACTAAGCTTACACGAGACACCACTGGTACCCAAACTCGTTCCCAATCCGATGTAATTAAGACGAGAGTGCGTTCTCTCTTGATAACGCATCGGCTTTGCAGCAATCTAGCTGCGATCAGACACCTAAGCGAATCTTATAATGAAGTAACTTGATAAAGAAGTTCAACACTACTATTTCCGATCTGCTGTCGGAGTGAGATCACACCTCTGTGAAAGAGTCTACATGGGCTGTTTAGCTTAATTTCAAAAGAATACATTTGAGCACAACATTTTATGTATTATAAACTTACATACTCCTACATTACAGTATGTATATTCATATATTTCATAAAACCATGTTAATTGATCACAAAATGCCGTGATTAGACTGAAATGCTTCCAATTGCAACCGGTGTCAAATAAACAAAAACAAAACACAGAGAAAATATAAACATCAATTCGCCGTGTATTTCTCACAATAGTCGAATTCCCAAATAGTCTGTGATATAAACCAGAATTTCATTGGAAAATTTACATTTACTCACTTGTGTAGAAAAAACAACAAAGCTATAGAACCATGAAAAATGCAATAAAAGAAAGGAAAATGGGAACATGACGGAATCACACGGAGAGCGCAAAGCCGAAACATCAGAAAACAAACGAATTTGAGCGCGCCTCAAGTCAATGGACGGACAATGAATCTACGGATGTAACCGCCGTTGTCTACAGACATTTGTATGTATGTACGTAAAAGTCAAATACTGATAAGTGCTCAAGCGCTAATTTGAGTTGGTGTCACGCCCGAACAAGCTATAATAAAAATTAAAATAAAATCAACGAAAATATTTATGAACAAATATTAGATAAAATATATGTCACGTACAAACGAATGCGTTACAATAACACTGGAAAGAAATTTTTAACGGGATCGAAGATTAGATTATATGTATGTATATACGAGTATGCTAACTGTATATTTGGTTTCCAACGGTTTCTTGGTTCACCAAAAACACAGCTAGCGGCTGCTCTTTTTTTTTATAATTTAAAAGTACTATATATTGTCTGCCGGATTTTTCTCCTAGCTCCAAGGAGGTAGCGACACCGTTTAATTAAATATTCGATTCGATTTGTTCGATTAAATATTCAAAGCAGTTTTTAAAATTTTGATTATATCTAAAAAGCCAGTTGTAGGGGCCCGGATGCCATTTCATATTATTATAATGGGGAATCCATTTCGAGGTTCGCTACTTTTTCTTCAAAGAAAACACAGAAACTTCAAATTTAATTAGAAATGTTTATTATCATTTGAAGGAAGCTTCTTTGGCATTTATTTTTTGAGTATTATCTCTTTCGAATTTTGGCTGTTTCTACGTCTTAGATGGTCCATCCGTTTTCAGTTATCAAAAAGTATGTTATTAGTGATCGTTACGTCATTGACGGTAACGTTCTCATCGGCATCATTTTTTAAGAAATATGGACCGATGATTCTATCGGCACTTTTCGGTATGAAAGGGTAGCTCTTGAAACTCTTCAGACTGTTCTTCATCCCAAATGGGGCAATTTTGCTTATTTACATACCCATTGAGCTAGAAATGGGCCTCATCGCTGAAAAAAATTTGGCTCGAAAACGTCGGATCTTCTTGGATATTTTCAAGAATCCATGATCTATTCGCTCGAATATGATTCATTAATGAATGCTGGGTCTCAAGATAGGTGAATTGCTGTGAACAGTGTCGAGTATGCTCAGTAGGCCTTGGATCACCTGTTATTTTATCCTAAAATGTGCGACTGCTTTACAGAGATTTCGACTGTTGGTGTCCGAAAAGTTGTCTTTTATGCTGTCGGCCATATTTTTACACTTCATTCTACTCCCTTTGTAACTTAGTACATGGCAAGAAGGATTAAAGTTCAATGACATGATCTATCGGTATGCAAATCTGTGGTCGATTAAAAATATACCAAGTTCCTGCCCACTCATGACAGAAGAGACTGTAGGAACATGATAGGAATACCCGTTGGTGGCGGTAAACGCCAACAAAGTGGGGCTGTCTGATGGAGAAGACAGCGCAAGCACCACCCAATGGAGCATCTCTTGTGCAGTTGTCCGGCATTAGCACCGTAACGCTTCCAACACTTGGGGTCACAAGGTATCAAACAGTGGAAGAGATGTTGATAGTGAAACCGCCAAACGATGGCATCGAGAATGAAGACTATGTACCAGAAACTGGTCTATTCGTGGTTCACGTGCCTACAGGACTAGCCTAACCTAACTAGAAAGAAAGTCTAGAAAGACTGCAGCACTGAGGTGTAGAAAGATTTGAGGGAAAGCGGAGAACTACTTATCGCGTGGCTGAAACACGATGACGCCCTTGTCATTGCTTCAAAAACTAGTGTTAGCCTGGCGCTTGAGAGATGATTTGATTGAATTAAGATGGTACTCCAAATAAGAGCCGCTGTTTCGCACTGCCAGACCATGTTAGTACAGAAGTGCCAGCCATCAAGATAGCAGCAAATGTACTTCTCCAAAGTGCGACTTCTTTACGGAGGTATGCCTCCACGCCGAGAGAAAAGTGGCTATGTATATCTTAAACTCCCTGACCGGAAGCTCAAAACTAGTCAAAGAAGGTGTGACCCCACTAGCTTTAAACCGGCCAGTATGCAAAAAAAAAGAGCACTCATACCCGAATCGCAACAGTATGTGAATGTGCAGGTGTTGCCTGTTTCCGTGCCTGCGGACGTTGGATCTATGAGGCTCGCGCAAGCGTGTTGTTTTGAAAGCCTTCTGGTCTAAAGTAGAATATAAAAGTTTCTTTGAACTACTAAATTTCAGCAATCCTGACGTCTCCGCAATGATGCGTGTTCGAACTAAACATTGTACTATTTGCAATCTCGCGGCTGAGTTAAAGATTTTAGAGGACGCAACTGGTCAAAGTTGCAGTGAAGATACAGAAAATATCTAGACACTTTCTGCTCCACTATTCAGCTTTCGTCAGACTATGGTTGAACAAGTCGGTTACCATCTTTTTCTTCTGCTTACGCGGTTATGGCCGAGTTTAGAACGACTGGCGCGCTCTTCCTTCTTGCTGATTAGCGCCAATTGAAGGTCCAAAGTCTCTCCCGAAGCCAGGGTCTTTTCAACGGAGTGGAGGTCTTCCTCTTCGTCTGCTTCCGCTGACTCATCAGCTGTCATCATCAGCTGTCATCGTCCACGCCTCTACACCATATAGCAGTACGGGAATGATGAGTGCCTTGTGGAATTAGGTCTTTGTGCGTGTCGAGAGAGGACCTTACTTCTCAATTGCCTACTCAGTCTGAAGTAGTGCTTGTAAGCAAGTGTTATTCTGCGTTGGATTTCGAGGCTGACGTTGTAGTTAGTGTTAATGTTGGTTCTAAGATAGACGCAATTAGCTACGACTTCGAACTTATGACAACCATAATGCCAATAAATTTTATATTAAAATAATAAAATATATAATACATGAATGAGTACAGTATTAGCGCACATTTTTCTTGAACAAATCCAAAAGAATGTCATTTAATCAACGGGGCAATCAAAGTTTCAGCGACACACGACAGATTTGTGTTGGTGTCATGGGATTTCCAGCGAAACAAAAGAATATTACAATGCAATAAAAATGTAAATTCGAGGCGTCAACAATGCGGGCAGACGGACGCCAAATGCAGTAAGTATACGCACACACACATATGTGCAATCGCCGCCGATTCGTTTGGGCTTCGAACGCTCGAACGCCTCCTCAAAAACGCATTTCACATTATCAGCAAAATGCAGTCGCCTCTGCGTTATTGACGTCTTCGTCGTGTTCGTCATTGTTGCCGGTGAATGGTAAATGGTGACCGGTACCCGGACACACACACACACCCACACACACACACGCGCACATACCAACAGTCAGTCACTTAGAAGGAGGCGAACAATGGAAACCACAAATGCACTCTCGCTCGATTGCAACAAATTGACGACGCTTATCACTGATAAGCAGCCAAGCAGCGCCAACAACAACAATGACAACAGCTATAGCAATAGCAAGAACGGCCAACAAAACCGCTATCAACTACAACACAGACACAGAGTCGTTCGGCGGGACGGACGGAGGGTAATGGCGAGCTATTGAAAACCGGATCGACCGGAGACCGGAGCGTGCAGTCGGCAGTCAAATATAGAGGCTTTTGAGGGCAATGAAAGCAACGTAAGCGGCGCGTTACGGCAGCTAAGTGCTTGAGGCTAAGTTCTGTGGCCGTGGCTGACTTGGAATCGACCGTTCCGGTGTTGGTCTGTGCGCTGTTGGTCTGTGCGCTGCAAATGCATTTCGGTGCACCGCTTTAGATTGGTTGCGTCGAGTTGAGTTGTTGCGGTTGCGCTGCGCCGCATTCGCCAGTATCAGACAGCGCGCAATTAACTCTAAATAAATCAGAAACATTTCAATTGCATTTTCGTATGCCTCATTTCGTCGCTCTTTCGCTGCTGCCGCCTGTTTCGGTGTTTGTCCGTCTCGTTTCGGCTTTCGTTTTTAGAATTTTTTCATCATTTCTACATGGAAATGTGAAACTTAACACTTTTTGCTTTTGTTTTGTTTTTGTTGTTGTTTTTGTTGACGTTGTGACCGTCACCGTCTGACTGGCTATAGCTGTGGCTTCGGTTGTGGCTCAGCCATTGCCGTTATCACTTAATTACTAAGCGACTACAAATTACATCGCATCAAATGGATTTCGGGGCAATGCTGATAGAGACGACCCTTGTCGCTTGCCAGTGTGTGTGTTTGCATACGAAATGAACATGAGTAATGCATTTGGCTGTATGCTTCCCTACTTCCCTGCACAGTCTTCGTGTATTCATTTGTATGTATGGCTATAGCTCATTTAACCGTCACATATTCACCGGTTCGAATCGCAAATCTACTCTCGCAGCTGTTGAATTCGGCAGCGCAATTACTCAAAATTTAATTACAAATGTGACCACGAAGCGGCATAACATCGGTCACAAGGAGCTAATGAGGAAATCGAGATGCTGCGTATGCATTTGTGGTTTTGTACTCTACAATGGAAGCAGCAAAAATTTGTTGAGCGACTTGTTGTTGTAGTTCATGCATACATACGTAGCAGTTCCTGAACTGCATGAGGAAAGATGTGTGTGTGGAAGCCTGCGACCCAACTTACAATTGATCGCAGAGCATATGGGTTGTGTTCGAAACCAATTGCGAGCTACAACAAAATTCATTATACTCACTAATTAAAAAAAAAAACTAATAAAAACAAATCAAAAAAAATACTAAAAATAATAAAAAAAAAAACTTGAGGATTTCCAAAAAAAAGTCATCGCTGCTATCCTTGTGCTTGCTAACCTTGCACTCGTGGCTTGTAAGCGATTGACTCATTTTATACAGCTGGACACAACGAAGCCGCAGTAAACTGTAGGACTGATGAGTTTGCAAGGTCTCAGTTAGTCTAACTAACTGTGGAATGAAAACAAGTAGGAGTTATCTTCTACCGGTTCACTACTGGTTCAGCATGACAAGCGCTGGTACTTGCGTCACCGCAACGTCCTTCTGATCCGAGTAAAATTTAAGAGGTACAGATAGCTTTTCACTCTCAACAAAGCTCACCTTTCTCTAGCTTCGATTCGTTTGAAATCTCCAATTGGCGCCAAACAACGAAAAGAAGAAACGACTGGCGCGCTCTTATTAACTCGGCTATAAACGCGTAAGCGGTGTCTACGCCAGTAATGAAAAAAGTTGACGTCTATGAAACACTGCTTGCCGACTACCAGTGTGGCTTGAAACGTAATATTAATAAGTCGTGGTTCTATGATTAAGACTCGGAAACAGACCACCAATCAGGCGAATATCGTGGCAAAGGTGAGCTGAAGCCAAAACCATAACAAAGCAATTCAAAAATCAAGGTTATGTTGACAGTTTTCTTCGATTATATTTACGATCGTCCAAACGCGCATACTTTTGAGTGTTATACATCGTCTCCACGAAGCTACCCGTAAAAAGAGCTCGGTCTTATGGACCGACAACTCTTGAGTTCTGCAACTCCACAGTGTACCGTCACATACTGCGTTGATCCTACGTGAGTTTTTCGTCAAATTTTTTTATATTCGCCTGATTTAGCGCCGTGTGACTTCTGGCTATTCATGGCTTTTTCCTTTTTTTTTATACTCTCGCAACAAAGTTGCTAAAGAGAGTATTATAGTTTTGTTCACATAACGGTTGTTTGTAAGTCCTAAAACTAAAAGAGTCAGATATAGGGTTATATATACCAAAGTGATCAGGGTGACGAGTAGAGTTGAAATCCGGATGTCTGTCTGTCCGTCTGTCCGTCCGTCCGTGCAAGCTGTAACTTGAGTAAAAATTGAGATATCATGATGAAACTTGGTACACGTATTTCTTGGCTCCATAAGAAGGTTAAGTTCGAAGATGGGCAAAATCGGTCAACTGCCACGCCCACAAAATGGCGGAAACCGAAAACCTATAAAGTGTCATAACTAAGCCATAAATAAAGATATTAAAATGAAATTTGGCACAATGGATCGCATTAGGAAGGGGCATATCTGGACGAAATTTTTTGGAAAAGTGGGCGTGGCCCCGCCCTCTACTAAGTTTTTTGTACATATCTCGGAAACTACTATAGCTATGTCACCAAACTCTACAGAGTTGTTTCATTCATTTCCATATACAGTTCAAAAATAGAAGAAATCGGATAATAACCACGCCCACGTCCCATACAAAGGTTATGTTTAAAATCACTAAAAGTGCGTTAACCGACTAACAAAAAACGTCGGAAACACTAAATTTTACGGAAGAAATGTCAGAAGGAAGCTGCATCCAGGATTTTTTTTTAAATTGAAAATGGGCGTGGCGTCGCCCACTTATGAACCAAAAACCATATCTCAGGAAGTACTCGACCGATTTCAATGAAGTTCGATATGTAATATTTTCTTAATACCCTGATGACATGTACCAAATATGACATGTACCAAAATACAACCTCGCCTGAAATCTCGATTATCACTTTATCATGCGAGAGTATAAATTGTTCGGTGACACCCGAACTTAGCCCTTCGTTATTTGTTAGATATCTTCTCACTCTCACAGGAATTCATTCGCTCTCAATACATTCTACAGCGTCACAACAACAATTTGCAGATTAATAACTTTGTTGCCGACACTAATGCGTACACACCTTCGCCATTGTCGGTTTGCAATTAAAAATGCGCCGATTTCCGCTTTGTATACAGTTATGCGGCCACGTCCCATGATCGGGGGATTTCATTGAAGCAAATTCCAATGTTTGCAGTTGAAACAAGCGTGCGTGCGCGCGTATGTGCCGACTGGTATCTGCATGTGCATCTGTCCGTCCATGTGCAAACGTAAGTGAGCATTAATGCAATCCAACAAGTTGGTTTGCAAATACATTTGCAACGACATACGGCGACTGCAAGTGGCTGTGTGTGCATGTGTGTGTGCTTTGCTGTAACGGTTTTGTTGTTGACTTGGTTGTTGCATCGCGAATGAAATCCGCAGCGTGCCAGCCAGTTGGCGGCAGCTGGCTTCCTTCTTAGCGGCAGCGACATGCCTGCGCCACAGCTGCTGCACGCCACTTCAACGCACCGCCCGGCCGCCTCATGCTGGTCTGCCATTCATGTGCACTCATTGGATTTTGCTGCTGCTCTCTTGATCTTTGACCCAATTTCTTTCATTGCATTGTTTGCGAAGATGAAGGAATGAATGAACGAAGGAGTGACTGACTGACTGACGGACTGACTGAATGCGCCAACCGTATGCCTGAGTGAGCGCATAATGATAATGCCATGCACGGCGTAAGGGGGAAGCAAGTGGTGTGCAACTCAAATATGCACTAGCAAAACTGGCGCTATTGCATCAGAGGCAGCAGCAACAACAACCATGACGTACCACTTCAAATTTTCTGCTTAATTTTCGACCTACACTCACTTTGCTACGCTTGCTTGGCGCAAATTTCGCCGCTTCTGGCAGCTTCATTTCACTTTACTACATTTTCCCTTATTTTTTTCTTCCTCTTACCCATTTTTCGGTTTCTTTTTTGTCTCATTTTCATCTGCTTAATCCCGAAATATTGCAGCGAGCACTTCTTACTGGCGTCGCCGCTGCGCTATCGGTATCATTTGCGCTTCAGCACTTTCGGTCGCCCTCCATCTGCACGCCTTTCTTCGCGCTGTGCTGCTGGTGTACGCACTTTTGTGCTTTAACGCTTTTGCACTTTTGCTCGACTGATTTTCGGATTTTGATTTATTTAGTTTTGCGGTAATTTGAGTGCTCCGCCAAGATATACTGACTCGTTAAGTCTGTTGCGGGGCTTTACGTAAGCGCACATTTCATCTAGTCTCTTACAATGCTTGTGCGTAGGTAGGACACGGGCATATACTACATATGTACATATAGCTTTACAATTCTCTTACATTTTATGCAATTTGTATCGCGGAGCTTAAAGTAATATGTTAAAGTGTCAAAATGAAGGTGAATGATGGCTGTTGAGTCTCTTTCGAATTTTGAATTAAATTTTTTATATGCGCTTGAAGATTTCTTATTTCTGTTTAAACCTCCATTTCCTCTTCTTAACTGGCTTTATGTAAGCTTTTACGTCAGGTAAAATAAAATGTGTCAACGGTTGATTTTCCGCCATAGACACTCTCTAACCGGATCTTACCTTTGTGCATATGGATGTCGAGACAACTTTTCCCTGCAGACACATATTTCAAGGTCTCTAAACCTAATTTCCGTAACTACAATTCTTCTTGAAGGTAGGTAGATAGGTAGGATGATTGTCTGACGACGCACTTAAGTCTTTAAGGGGCTCATTCTGAAACCAACGTAACTAAAGTGCTCTCTTCTCCGACAAATCGACAAGAAACTCTCGACCAATAGTCGACCAAAGATATCCTATAGTTTCTCATCCACCAACCTCTTGACAGATTCTAAAACAATCGTTGTGTGGTATTTCCATGTCTGTCAATAAAACAATGATCAGTTAGAGCTTCTATTGGAGTGCTAATGTCATTCCTTTTGAATAGTCAGCATGTGCGGTCCTTATTCCATTCATGTCTCGTTTATTGTATCTTCGCTTGTTCAGCAAGTCAGGAATCGTCTCCATCGAGACTCAGCAACATGTTTGTCGATTAAATATCTAAAAGTAGACAGAGTTATATACATATGTATTTTTCGTTTTTAACCAGAGTGTAATTGTAGGGCGATGTCTTTGAATAGTTCATCTGATTTACAGTTGCTGTGTCAACTCACTGTGAAAGATCCACTACGATTCATTCTTAAGTTGCATCCTTTCACTGTCTTCGCTGAAACCCTCAAACTCTTTATTGCTTTCAAAACCACTCGGCTACCTGCATGTGAAAATATATTTCTTGTTGTAAACACACTCTTTATCAGAAATTCTTTTTTTTTAATGCTGTGATCTCCAGCTGGAAGACTCTGCAGTGGTCTGGTAGTCGGAAGATGATTATGCTATATAATTTTGCTGAAAATTTACCAACTAACACTCGGTTATCCAACTCAGACCTGTAGATACTTATTTCTGTGTATTTGTCCACCTCATCTCTGTAACACTCTTCCAGTTTTTTATGGAACAGGTCTGAGAGTAGTAAATACAAAACAACGTTTAATGCCTTATTTGGCGTTGTTCTAAGAGCTCCACTGATGCATATACCTGCTGCAATTTCCATGCTGTCCACGTATTTCTTTTCCTTTATTCACCACCAGAACAATATACCATATGATAAGAAAAACACAATTTTATGATTCAAAATACACTTTATTATTCAGCCTAATCTCTCTGAACATTAATATACATGTTCCAACGAACCTCCAATCTGTGAATCACATCCCTGAAGTGAGAATGCCGTTATGACCAATTCATTTGTTTTAAAGCGTTGGTCACGCATAAATTTTTTAAGTTCTGGAAACAAATAGTAGCCGCTGAGGTGCAAACTTGGTGTTTACGGCGGATGCTTCAACAATTCGAACTTTAATTCATGGATTTTATCCATTGGCAAAATGCTCTTGTGACACGGTGTATTGTCCTTATGAACGGGTATTTTTTTTCACGAATTTTTTCGTTAAACTGGTCCAAAGGTTGCAATAATATTCAGAATTAATGGTTTTACCTGTTCTCTCGCATCCCAAAAAAACTGAAGACATAACCTTTTTGGTCGATTTCCGAACACGAAATCGTTTCGAAGCCGAACAACCAGGTTCACACCACTCTTTAGCACCTTGTTTTGTTTCAGGATCATAGTGATAGACCCAAGTCTCATCCATAGCGATGATTCGACACACAAAATCCACTTAATCCTTTTTAAAACGCTCCAAATGTTGCTGAGAAAGTCGCATTCGCATCTGTTTTTGCGACACTTGTTGTGCAAACAGCTTTCTAAAACCCAAAATTTCACATAAAATATGGCACAGACTGACTAATGAGATGTATAGAGTCTCTACTAAATTGCTCTAAGTCAATCGACGATATTACAAAACCATATCCTGTATTTTGGCTATGATTTCTGGTGTTGATGAGCTTTTACGAGTCCCCCACGTGGATCGTCTTCAAGGCTTTTGCGACCACGTTTAAATTCAGCAACCCATCGTTCTACTGATAACATGACTACTAATGCCACAAGTTACTACATGATTAGACTGGTTTGGTGCCTGTCCACAGCAATATTGCAGGAAACTGCAAAGCTGTTGAGTTCGCCAGGTCTGGTACTTCAGTCTCAATAACCGCAGATTAGGAATATATAGGAGCTCCTTGGCTTCATATGGTTCCATTTGGTAACATTTCTGAAATGGCAGGATTACTGTTGAAAAAAGTGGCTGATTTGCGATAACGTCAACACAAAACCATCGTGGTCAAATCACGATGAATCGGCGCTGAACGCGAACCACTACATAACTACTACCACCCCTATAGCATAAATATACAAAAGTAAATATGAAGGATATTAAAGCTTCGATACAGCGTTGAAGTTCGTCTTTTCTTGTTATACAATTAAGAGGCTTTAAGATTAAATAAAGCGCTTTTTTATTGGATTTCCACTGATTGTCACTTTGGCTTAATTCTGTGCAATCTACAAATACCACACCCCATGTCTGTTAGTTAGCAACTTCCACACCCCTTTGTATATACCATTTATATACATACATATCATAAAAGTTAAGCTATTATACCTCATTCCCTCTCTTTTTGCACTTCGTTCAATGTATGTATGTATATAGCCCTCGGTGGTCATCCTGTTTGGAAGTGCATTGATTGACAGCTGCTTGCATAAATCCTTTGTTGATACAGTGGATAAAAACATGCGATTTTGTTGTTATTTTAGTTATTTTAGTTATTGTTGTTATTATTGTAGCTGTGTGTAGCTGTTATTGATGCTTTGCTTTTTTCTGCTTGCTGCTTGGTTTTGTATTTATTTTACATTTTAAGTACGTTGTTATGCTTATTTGACACATGTCAGCCATCGGCAGCTGTGTCCGGTGGTTTATATCATCACGCCGGTCATTGCCGAGATCCACTGACTTTGGCGAAGGGGAAGTATTTGTCATTGTTGACAAACACCGATGAATTGTGACAATTATTGCATTGCTTGACAGTTATTTATGTGCAACTCTGCGTATGTAGCTATGTAAGCCAAAGGGAATGCAGGTAAAAATGCTTTTGCATATGAAGAGCCTTTGACTTTCAACATGTTTATTAGTCATTACACTATTATGGCTTATTCACATTTGCTTAGCTTTGCATCAGACATTTACTTTGACAGATAAGTTCCGCGTATATTTTCGTGTGAGTTCCCATTAAAAATTTGGTGGCCATTAGCGCCTAACCAGATGACATGGGTGAAGTGGGCCGCGGACGTCCACGTTACCCAGAGATGCAAGTCGCCTAGATTGTGGAACTAGGGGTGTGGCGATCGCCTAAAAACCACCTTGCAGTGCAAATGTGTCCTTTAATGGCAATCAACGAGTGCAGAGTACGAGTATTTACTGTACATTTAAGAAGAACCTTAAGCTTCCGTTACAATTAAGAGCAATTGTTGAATAGATACACTTGAGGCGTCACCAACGCAGTTCAATATTATCACTAAACTCTATCAAAAGTACATTAAATCAAATGGATAGTGACAGGCTCCAACCAATTTGTTAAATATAAATAAAAATCCATTATGTATTTACAATCCCATATACAAGCGGACATAATCCGAGTCAAAAATCAAGCAACAAATTTAACTTAAGTCGCAACACTTGTTTACGCGATCACTTAAAGACATGAGCCGAAGCGCAAATATTTGTGTGGGCGTACACCGGGTGAGACATTAAATTTCAATTAAATGTCGAATGTTGGTATAATTATATATGTACATATGTATACAGAAGTATATATGTGAATGTGTAATTAGTATTGTGTTGTTTAAAAGCCTTTTAATTGATTGCTTTGCTTATAATGTTGTTTGCATTAAATTTCAATTGCCTCTAAAATATTTGATTAGCCATGAGTCAATTTCTTTGTTCAAGTCAGTTCAAAATTCTACCGAAAAATGCAATTGAAATGTGAGATTTAGATTGTAAATAATAAGATTTTGAGTGAAGCAACTTTTGCTATTATAAAAAAAATTGATAAAGAGAGAGCAAAAGCTTGGCTTAATGACGAGTTTCCGAGCATTGCTCCAGAAAATCAATCATCAAGGATTGGTATGCTAAATTTCGACGTGGTGAAATGAGCACCGAAGACGGTGAACGTAGTGGTAAATAATTTTGCAGGACCGTTAAGTGAAGTTTTTCGAGATAGCACGTATTCTAAAGATATCAACTGAACGTTCATATTATATCATTCACGATTATTTGGGTAGGAGAAATTTCTATGAAAAGTGGGTGCCGCGAAAGCTCACTTTTGCCCAAAAACAACGATGACGTAATAAGTTCGAGTTTTTTCGTGTATATTTGACAACGTATGAAACATGACTTCATCATTTCACTTCGAAGCCCAATCGACAATCATTCGAGTGGACTGCACACGATGAACCCGCTCCAAAGCGTGGAATTATGCAACATTCGCCTGGCAAGATTATGGCGTCTATATTTTGGGACGCGAATAGAATGATTTTTGTTGACTGTCTTGAAAAATGAAGGACCTTCATTAGCTGCAACAGTTGCTGTAGCATTATTAGACCGTTTGAAAGACAAAATCGCCTAAAAATGACCTCATTTGAAGAAAAGAAAGTGCTGTTTCAACAAGGGAATGCCCGGTGCCACAAGACAGTAAAACAGTGGAAAAAAGTCCATTAATTGCTCTCGCATCCACCGTATTCTGCAGATCGATTTGGACCCAGCTGCTATTTTCTGTTCTCAGATCTCAAAAGAACGCTCGCTGGGAATATTTTTTCTGGAATAAAAAGGTAATCAACAAAACTGAGGCTTATTTTGAAGCAAAGCATAAAGCGTACTACAAAAATGGTGTCGAAAAGTTGGAAGATCGTTATAATATGTTTATCACCCTTGAAGAAAAGTATGTTAAATAAAAGACGCATTTTGCAAACGAAATTTGTTTTAATATGGTAGGCCCGGGACTTTTCAATGAATATATTTCTACCGGAAAACTAAATAATCTAATGGTATTAGAGAGACGTCTAACATTTATAGTGATGGCTCGAAAATGTATCAAGGAGTTGATGCCGGAAAATACTGTCTGGATTAACCGGATGACTGTAATACATTTCAAACAAAAGTTTTTGCTGTTGGGAAAGCCGCATAGCTAGCATACAATGCATCAGTAGACAACTTCAGAGTTAACATCTAAGTTGACAGCAGCAATATATCGGCCAAAAGTGTCTTGGGAAACAGGACGGCGATGGAAAGTGTTGTCCAGAACAAGCGACTCACTTCTACTGGGTGAATAGTGTATGGCTGTCTTCCGAAAACGTGACCGCCAATGACCGTAAACCCATACAATGCACCATCTATAATGATCTGAACAAAAATAGGACCAGGAAGATCAAAACGGAATAGATTGATCCACCAAGATGCAAAACTTCAAGAGTCATGCGCAAAACGGTTCTGTTTGTTCTTGATAGAAGGGTTAGTAGAAACATGATTGGTATTCTCACTGTTCACAGCCTGCAAAATGAGGCTAACAGGTCGAAATAACTGCAGGAAATCTCAAGAGAGAGGTGCTGAGCAAACAATGGAGCATCTTTGTGAACTTGTCACACATTGGGAAGGCGGATGTTAACTTCTCAAGAACTACTTAACGGCACTACTTCTGGCGTCGCGAAGGACCAGAACTAGACATGATTGATTAACTTACCAGACTAACCGAATATAACCTATCCTAAAAAGACATTATAATAAAATATACATATATTTCATCTCTCCTATTTTTTTAAGTGGGTGCTGTCACACCCATTGTTTGGCTATTCTTAAAACTGCTATAATAACTTCGTAATTAAATTTTACGTTGGGAAAATTGTAAAATTTCATTGGAGATTAGAGTGTTGTTGTATAGAAATCAATTTACACTTCTACCCACGGATTTAAGGCACTTCGCTGTAAGTGGCCTTGTGATTTGTTTTACCTTCTTCATAAAGGTTCATTGAATTCTGAACTCATTTGAACTACATGTTTGTGTACATTTATAGTGACATTTATAGGCTACCAGTCAAACGGTTATTTTACATAAAATTTGTTTTGTCAAAGGCATTGACCATAACTTAAACAACTGTCAAACACAATTTTCCACCACTTCCTGACTAAGTCAAACACAATTCACAAGCGAATGAATTTCAATGATTTTTGGTTTGATAACAAGTCAGAGGTAGAACAAGTGAACCATACTTTACATACATGTGTTTATATGCCACAAATATGTTCACTTGTTATAAGTATATACACATGTATGTATGTCTAACTATATATAAATATACAATTAGGTGAATGACATTTACAACAATTGAATAAGAGTATATATTGCCAGCTGCGTCGTTCCTATAATTTTGAGTAAATTTACATACATAAACATATGTATATCTGCGTGTATAATAACTTAGTTTGGTCAATACAATCACTTTTGATGATTTTGGTATATTCAGCAGAATATCTTGATGCATACTTATCTAGAGTTATTATATTAATTCTATTAAATAGATATGTAGATGTACATAGAAATAGATTAGTGTATATTTGTTTCTTAAATACACAAATCCAAAAGTCACAGGGAATTTGAAGACCTTAATTTATAAAGAGTGATCCCTTCTGAGATTCCCTACTTTTTTAAAGAAAACACACAGCATTTTTAAATTTAATAGGAAATGTTTATTATCATTATAAAAAATATTTTTTAACATATTATATATTTTTTGAAGATTATTTCTGTCAAATGTTGGCTGCGGCTCAGATGGTCAATCCGTTGAGTTCAATTTTCAATGACTTGTTCCAGAATTTCGACTGGTAATTGGCGAATGATACAGGGTGGCTGATGAATTTCGCTACATTACGAAACTCAAATAATTTTTTTTTTTCAGTGTATGGAATTCATTTTTCTTTTATTCATGTTAAAGCTCATTAAATTTTATTAAATATAGCTTAATCAATTGGAGAGTTGAGACAGGAATAGCCGCAATTGTTTCTCGAATGGATTGCCTTAGTTCATTCAAATTTGTTGGTTTTGCTTTGTAGACTTCCTGTTTGCAATAACCCCCCAAGAAAAAGTCAGGTGCAGTAAGGTCAGGCGACCTGGGTGGCCAACGGAATGTGGAGTTTCTGGATATCAGCTTACTGGGAAATTTTCGTCGCAATTCTGTCATAACAGGTTGGGCTATGTGAGGAGCTGCACCATCTTGCTGAAACCACACAGAGTTGAAAGAAATTCTCATTCGGCGTAATTCTGGATAGAAAAACTCTCTCAACATGCTCAAGTAACGGTCTCCAGTAACCGTAACGATGTGACCGTTTTCTTCGAAGAAGTAGGGCCCGACAATGCAGCGTGATGAAACTGCACACCACACTGTGACTGTGACACTGTGACACACACTGTGTGTGTGTTGGAAGCACTTCATATTCGATAATTTTGTTTGTTTATGTTGCCGTTTAAATCGAAATGGGCCTCGTCAGACATGAAAAGACAGTTCAACATGTTTCCATGCTCTTCCACTTCCATTTGAATCATCTTCTGGCAAAATTCCAAGCGAATCGGCAAGTCTGTAGCGTTCAGTTTGTTGGCCATTTGAATTTTATATGGGAATAAGTTCAAATCTTTGTGCATAATTGAATGTAATGACTGTCTGCTTACACTCATTTGAGCAGATAAGCTTCTTGTCCAAACACGTGGATTATTTTGCAGGGCAGCAGCGATTGTTTCCTCCGTTCAAACTGAAGGGCTTTGATGGTAAGGTCTTCTGTTGATTGTCCCATTCTCGGCAAAATTGTTTACAAGTCTCATTATGGTCCATCTGCTCGGAGGATTGCCRCCAAACGTGCGCCTATACTCTCTTTGAACCGAAACTACGGGCTCCAGTGCGTGATAGCGGCGGACAATCCAAATTCTTGTTTCAGTGTCCCAGTTATAATTTTTGTTAAATGTAAAAGTCAATCTACAAAATAAATAAAAAATTAACCAGATTTATTAAATAGAAAAAAAGTTATTTAATTTTTTTTTTTGGTAGCGGCTTCCATCAGCCACCCTGTATGCGTGACGTTTTGTACCAAGCCCTGAATCGACGCAGGATTGACCGCATAGATATTATACTTTCATTCCACAGAAAACCAATGGCCAATCGACCGGACCAAAACGTGAAATTATTTGCTCACTGAAATGTTCCATAACTCCATTGATTGAAAGGATGTGTGAGAAGTAGCGCCGTCTTGTTGAAATCAAATGTCGCCGAGATCACGAGCTTCATTTTCAGACATCAAATAGGTTATCACCCGGCGATAACGGTCGTCATTGACGTTTACGTTCTCACCGGCATCATTTTTGAAGAAATATGTACCGAAAACTCCGCAGGCCTACAAACCATACCCAATCGTTTTTGTTTTTCTGGATAAAATGGCAGCTCTTCAATCTCTTGTACAAGCTGTATTTTGTACGCTTTGAATTTAAGATCTCAACGTAAAATGTGCCAAGTTGTTCCGTACGTCAATCGGAGTGGCTGCGAACGACATCGAATCGGCTCTCCACGGTCTAATGCCCAGCTGTCTCGCATGTGATGGCATTAAGTTGTAACCTGTCATTGGACCAAGACGTAGGAGTGTGGGTAAAAGGCAATCATGCTTTCTTCGAAGCCCTTACCCATAATCTCGGTGAGTCTGCATATTCTTAAGATATTCTATCTCATTCTGATCCATTTATTAGCTTCATTATGTACTGTTTTAAACGACTTACGTATTTCATGTACTCTTTCGGTAGCCGGACGAGTTTTGTTAATATATTTCGCTTCTCGGTATTCCTTTTTGGTTTATAATCCAGTATAGGCACATATATACAATCGCTTTCCGGCAGCATCATCTTATTTCTCTTTGCGTAGGCTTTTTGACAACTCTTACTTGATTTATACTAAGCTTGGTTTGTTCTTTCATTGAGACGCTTTTGCATCCCCACAAAGTCACTGTAACTGTTTGGTGTGTTCTATGGATGAAATGTGTTTTGATCCATATTTCTTCAGCCAGCCATAATGTTACATTCAAAGGAGAATGCTATAGAGTCCTGGTTAATGACTTCTTCGTGCCTGAATTCGAGGATGTTGATGTGAACGACCTTTAGTGCCAACAAGGCGGCTCTACATGCTAAGAAGTCGGCGAAACAATCAATTTATTGAAGAGGCATTATCTCGCGTTGTGAGTCTGTGGGGTTCCGAGGACAAGCCTGTGATGTACCACCGCTGAACTATATTTTGTGCAGATACATACATATGTGAAGTCCACGCAGATAAGGCATTGGAAAATTTAAATTCTTGGCCGTAACATTAAAGTATAGCCGTTTTATATCTTCTTGAAAACAATATGTCTAAAACACCCTTTATTTAAGTAAAAAAGCATTGCTTACAACATAGATAAATACATTTGCGCATACATAGAGATGAATTGTATGTAAGCTTACAACAACAATATTTTATTTGGTGATTTTTACAAATCTGTTTAATTTTCGATTCACGCGACTGTTATTGTAATTTATCTCTGTTTGTTTATCATTATATTTTATTTTTAGTTTTTAATTTCACATTGTAAACACATTTGCGAATAATTTATTATTTGTTTATTTAGGTTAACCTTTTTATTTATGGAGAAGTAATAAGAGCGATTCAAGCATATGAATAAGCATAAAATCACGCATGATGCTACTGGGCAAACGAAAATATGATTGTATACCTATACATGTATATTCCTATTTACATAAGCATGCATTTTCAGGATTATCGAAATTTGAATTACATATGTAAATATTTTGAACATAAATTGTTTACTGTGAAGTTTTGCGTTAATAGACACTTAATATGAGGGTTGCCTTTCATACTTTTCCAGAACAAAAACAAACTTAAATCGTCGAGAGTCCCTTTAATGTTTTTTTAAATATTCTTGGTTAAGATCTAGTTTCATTTGAACCAACTGTCGAAGAACATTGTCATTCTGATTGCATCTTTAGGTGTCGAGAAACATGGACCTCTTAGTTCAGAGCTTGTGATAAAGTTGTGCGATGCCTTATAGTAACACCCGGGTTGCCAAATCTCGAAATATAAAAGCCAACCTATGTAGCTTTATCGATTTGTAACGTTATTTTTGATCCGTACCTAAAAGTCTTGAGCATCACAAAAGACGTCGTCTCTAGCTGTCCAACTGGGATTATTCGTGATCCCACGAAAACTCAGCCTATTTATCCAACCACACCTATGGAAAGGCCATATGTACCAGGTGTACCGATATTAAATGAGCCTTAAGATACAAATATGTTAGTTGTGTACGAGTCTTAATTTTTTTCTGTTTGGTTAGCATGACAACTGTTAAACAGGTTCATTAACCTTAACGAGCATTGAACAAACAATGTCATATATGTATATATTTTTCATTATGCTGGAAATGTCAAATTTTGTACCAAAGAGTGATTATTTGCGGAAAGCATTAATATTTTGTTTTCATTTAAAGAAAAGTACTGTAGAGGCGCGCGGAATGATTGTCGACGTATATGGTGATCTTGCTCTATCAGAAGCAACTTGCAAAAGATGGCTTCAACTCTTCAGGGATAATGTTTTTAATGTGAGAAATGAAGAACGTGGAAGATCACAAAAACAGTTTGGAGACGCCGAACTGCAAGCATTGCCGGATAAAGATGATACTTTGAGTCAAAAGCCATGTTAGCTGTTGCCCAACAAACAATTTCAGACCGTTTTAAAGCTATGAGAAGGATCCAAAAGTGTATAAAATGGATGCCACATGAATTAAATGAAAGACAAATGGAAAGACAAAAAAACACTTCTGAGATTTTGCTTCAAAGATATGAAAGAAAAAAATTTTTGCATCGAATTGTCACTGGCGATGAAAAAAAAAATCATTTGTTTTAAGAATCCTATGCGGATAAAATGATGGTTTAAACCGGGACAACAATCGACTGCAAAAACACATCGATTCGGTAAGAAGACAATGCTCTGTGTTTGGTGGAATCAGAAGGGCGTGGTTTATCATTAACTTCTAACAGCTGAAGCTGTTAAATCATGCATTATCTGGTCGAAAAACGACCAGACACGACTTGTTACCCGACACTGCACTTGTACACAAAGCAAAAGAGGTTCAGTAAACTATCATACTACTAGCCTGGGATTTGCTTTTATCGATGGTACATGCATTGGCTAAGAAGCCCTTCGATTCCTGCGCAGGAGTCTAAAATCGGATGTTATTTTGATTTGCTTCCAAAGACGAACATTTCCATTGGGATCCAGAAATTGCCAGAAAGGTGGTCTTTATTGCCGTAGACACCGCTTACGCGGTTATAGTTCAGTTCACAACAGCGCGCCAAACATTCTTACTTTTCGCTGTTTGGCGTCAATTGGAGTTTTCAAGTGTAGTCAGGCCCGTATCCACCCGGACTTTCTAAGGGAGTGGAGATTTTCCTGTTTTTCTGCTTCCCTCGGTGGGTACTACGTCGACCACTCTCAGAGCCGGAGTTTTTTCATCCATTCGGACTACATCACCTAGCCAGAGTAGCCGTTGTCCCTTGATTCGTTGAACCATGTCAATGTCCTCATCATATCTCATCGTTCCATCGACTGCGGTATTCGCCGTTTCCGATTCGCAAAATACCATAAATTTTCCACAGAACCTTTCTCTCGACAACTCGTATCGCCAACTCATCAGATGTTGTCATGATAAGTGACTTGTAGAGTTTAATCTTTGCTCTTCAAGAGAGGACTTTATTTCTCAATAGCCAACTCAGTCCGAAGTAGATTTCGAGGCTCAAGTTGTTGCGGATGTTAATGCTAGTTTCGAGGTAGACAAAATTATCTACAACTTCGAAATTATGACTGTCAACAGTCGTGGAGTCAAGGTGCGAGTGCGACGACTGTTTGTTTGATGACAGGAGATATTTCCTCTTGCCCTCGTCGTGGAGAGAGCAGAACTAAAGCTGTGGTTGTTGAGGCCAAGGATACAAATATCATCGGAGTACACTTTTATAGAAGATGGTATCTTCTCTATTTAGTTATACAGCTCGTAATATTTTCTTCGGGCTCGTAATATTTTCTTCGGAAGTAGATTGAAGAAGCCGCACGATGGGGAGTCGCCTTGTCTGAAACCTTGTTTGTTATCGAACGGCTCGAAGAGGCTCTTCCCGATCCGGACGGAGCTTTTGGTATTGCTCAACGTCTATTTACAAAATTCAAACATAGCGGCATAGCATAAGGGCAGTGTTCGTACTGTCAAAAGTTGTTTTGCAAAAGACTAAAAGGTGGTACGTGTCGATCCTCTTTTCCAATATTTGACGCATAATGAATATCTGGTAAATTTTTGATTTTCTAGGTCAAAAGCTATACTGTTAAGGTCCAATCAGTTTGTTGACGTTGGGCTTTAATCTTTCTCACAGTATGCTCGATAGAATGTAATATGCGATGTTGAGAAGGCCTATCCCACAGTAATTGGTCCGAATTATGGAGTCTCTCTTTTTGTGGATTGGGCAGAGCAGACTTCCAAACCAAACGTTCGGCAAGTTTTCGTCCGACCATGTTCTACAAACAAGCTGACTCATGCTCCTTATCAGTTCTACGCCGACATAAAAGGTGGCCATAACTGCGAAGTAGACTCAAACGTGTTCACTTGGTTTTATGTCGAAGATTCAATGGATTGTAAGCAAATGAACCAGCTTCCTATCATGTTATATATAATATTTTCGCTTCTGTGAGTTGACATCTAGAATCAAACCACGTCAGCTACGACCCTACATTTGGGATATAGTATATGTATTCACACATATGTATACATATATATACAATATATATTTATATAAGTATTTCCAATAATATAAATTCTTATATATCCTAATTAATAATGTAATGCAAACATGTAATGCAATGCACTCATAAATATTCTCACATTTATATTATTCATGATTTATGTATTTATTTTGTTTATAAATTCATTGGCTTAGTCAAACTATTTTTAAAGCACTGTCTATGTGTGTGTTTCCACAGATTCGCCCTTGGAAAGTGTGCAACTTTACAAAGGCTTTTTAAAATACTGAACAAGCATCTCATCAAACCATAGAATTGATGAGTGATTGATTGATTGCGTCGATAACATACATTCAGCAGCCACACCAGCACACTTACATACACACACATATATATCGCTTGGAATGAAATATATGTAGGTAAATAAGCATGTGTGTGCATTTCCACAGTGGCGAGCACTCGAAGTGCATGATGGTAATTGAGTTGGGTTCACCAAAAATGAGTACAAACACTGATGAGAACCGAGGAACTTGCTGAAAGCGAAAACACCAACACACGCAGCGAAGCAAATAAAATGTTTTAACAAAAACACAAACAATGGTGCTCGGCAAAGCAAAGTAAATGTGGAAAATGTGGAGAAATTGGAGGACACATAATCGAAAAGTGAAACCCATTGAAAAAGTCAATTGGCACTATTGTTAACGTATTACTATTTCTGGTGGCGTCGCTGTGACATTTGATTGCCGGCGACAACTGAACTGAACTGAAGTGCATCCTTACGCAAATGTCTGTCGAACGCCTCCAACTCGAAACTCAGCTCACAGTCGGCACGCCGGTCTCATGCTCATGGTCATTCAATGCCAACCTTCGTCCACTCCTGCCTTCCTTTCGTTTTTGTTTCATATAGCATGTACATATGTTTTTGCTATGCTTTTCACCCGTTCTCGCCCCTTCCTGCTGGTGGGTTCGTCATCAGCGCCGATTCCAAATAGTTACAGCCACATGCAGTACTAAGAGCAGCCTCGATAGTTTAAAAGTAGTCGATATACATATGTATGTATGTTTGGATGTCTGTAGTTGAAGCCCCGCTTCTCGTTTTCGATTGCTGAAAAATTCATTTTCCTTTTCCAAACAAAAAAAAAACTTTTCGACCGACAAGTGGGATGCGTTCGACTGCCTCAGCTTTGATGACCCTTCGCTGTTATATTTTTTCCCTTGTGTGGTGTTCGCACTTGCCTTTTGGTTGTTTAAGTCACGAGCAAGTATCGAGGCTCTAATACATATAAATGCTTCCACGAGCAGCGTTCGCAATATCGAAGTATCAAAATTCTTTGCGTTCGAAACTTAAAAACATCAATAAGTTAATGTTGATGATAAGTGAAACCGAAGATTCGTTATTTCGAAAGTTCGTTAAACTGGACGACCATCTGTCTGCGCATTTATACATATACATATATGCGAACTAGTTCCGCGTTTTTTGCAATATCAGTCTGAATCTAAATCAGAGGACCAGTCATTTTATAACCAAAACTAGAAAATCACGCCATTTTCCATCCCTTTAGGAGGTATCCCTGCAAAACTAAAATGGCTATGTAAACTGACGTTGAGCAACACCAAAAGCTCCGTCAAGTTCGAGAAGGACCTCTCCGAGCCGTTCGATACCAAGCTAGGTTTCAGACAAGGCGACTGCCTTTCGTGCGACTTCTTCAATCTACTGTTAGTACTGATATTGATAACATTGGCATTAATAACTGCGTCGTTTCTGCTTTCTCCGGAATGTATAAGGAACCGAAGCAAATGGGTCTGGTGATGAACGAGGATAAGACGAAATTGAAGTACTTATGTTATCAAACAAACAGTCATCGCATTCCAGACTTTACTCACGAGTCACTGTTGATAGTCATAACTTCGAAGTCACGGATAATTTCGTTTATCTTGGAACCGGTATTAATATCAACAACAATCCAACGCAGAATCACTGTTGCCAACAGCTGCAACTTCGGACTGAGTAGGCTATTGAAAACTAATGTCTTCTCTCGATGAACAAAGACCAAATTCTAAAAGTTCCTCATCATTTCCGCGTCCAACTATATGGTGCGAAGGCATGGACAATGATATCATCATCTCGTTGTTCGAGATAAAGGTTTTGCGTAAGATTTTTGGTTCTTTGCGCATTGGCTATGGAGAGTACCGCAGTTGATGAAAGGACTGGTCTACAAGATACACGGCGACATTGACATATTTTTGCGAATCAAGAGACAGCGGCTGCGCTGGTTGGGACATACTGCCTGGATGGAAGAAAACTCTCAAACTTTGAAGGTTTTCTATTCAGTATCCGCTGGCGGAAGCAGCGCTCCGTTAAAGATCAGGTGGACAAGGACCTGAATGCACTTGTTATCTCGAAATGGCGTCAAATAGTGAAGAGAGAAACGAGTGGCGCGCTATAGTTTACTCGGCTATATGATGTTTTCGGTAGTAAAGAAGAAGAGTACAAAAAATACTTACATCACTAATTATTAGACAAGTCTTTAAAAAAGTGTCATACGAAGCAGTCTTCGTCTTCAGTCTTGAATTTTAGCCAGTTCCTTGAATAAGCGTGAACATTATATATACATATAGCGATGTACGTCATTGGCCGGTGTTTATTTCTGTTGCTGTGCGGCGTCTGCCACTTGCAGTTGTTAACATTTTTATTACCAACACCAGCATAAAGATTTTCCTTTCATTTTATTTTATCATCGCATCAGACAGCAGCTACAAACACTCACACACATACACGCACGCACATACAAATTGTTCGTTGTCGTCAAAACTTACTATGCATATATTATCGTCCTTAGTCCTTTGCCTCGCTTGTGGCTACGCTCCAATTTACGCCAGCACCAGCTAGAGACCGGCTTCCACTTCACTGCCACCTTACCGCACATCACACACAAACATGCATATTTATAGGTTTGAATATGTGTGTGCAGAGTCAATGTGGACTTATGAATGTATGTATGTATGTAAGTACGGGTGTGTGTGTGTGTATATTTGCATGTTGGAGTAGTATGCATACAGGCTTACTGGCATGCGAATGTCCTTTGACGATGCCAACACGACTAACTGGTAACAACAACAACAACAGTGCTACAACATAATACGACAGCTTCAGCGTCAACAAAAGCGCTGGCAGAAAGAAGTTTTCAGTTTCACACACATATGGGAAGCAACATCAGAAATCCCCCAAAAACAACAACAAATATAACAAACAATAAGGCAAACGCAAGCTCCGGCTACACCGATGCCATAATAACCTTTGTAGGTGCATTTCTTGTAGCGGAAAAGAGTTCAAAAATATGTGTATCTCAATTTTGATCAATCAGTTTGTATGGCAACTATATGCTATAGTGGCCCGATCCGGAAAATAATAATCAAATATTGTAGCTTTACTTTCGGCTAATAATCTGTGCAAATTTTTGTGTAGATATCTTCTCGAATACAATTTTTTTTCCATACGAGAACTTGATTTTCTTTGTGCGATTTGTACGGCAGCTATATGCTATAGTAGTCCAATCTGAACAATTTCTCCGGAGATTGCACAGTTGTCTCAGAAAATAATTGATAGCAAATTTCGTGAAGATATCTTGACAAATGCAAAAGTTTTCCATACAAAGACTGGATTTGAATCGATTATATATAAGTATATTACTATATTGGTCCGATATCGTCGGTTCCGTAAAAAGTGCAGTTTCTTGGAAACAGTAAGCCGACTGCAATATCTTAAAAACTGAGAGACTAGTTGCAGCGTATACACACAGATGAACAGACAGACAGACATTCAAGCCGTCCGATACGGTTTTCCGAACGATATCAGGTGATGCGGCTGAAGAGTTAGCCGGCCTGCCGTCTACCGACATCCAGAGGGAAGAAATCGCGCGACTATACCAGCTTCCATAGCCACAAGGAGGAAAATAGTAAAGAAAACCAGGGGCCTTACAATGTGGTAGCAGTGGTGGCAAAGCTCATCCAAAGGACGACGGATCTACAGACTGATCCCATACATTCATTATGGGATAGTCAGACGACATGGGAACCTGAATCTCCAACTAACCTAAACACTGAGTGCTCATGGATGCTTTAGACAGTATTTGTTCAAAATTAATCATGACGTTAGTCCATATTGTCCGACGTCTAAAATTCTTTCGCCAATTTGAGATACAAAATACAGCCAGGTCCTTCTCCACCTGAACTCTCCAACGGAGTGGAGGTCTTCCTCTCGTCCACAACATGTACAGTTCATGGTTCCAACTAACCTTTCTATCGAAAACTAGTAACGTCGCCTCTTCAGATGCTGTTATTATCCATGCCTCTGCACCATATAGTAGGACGGAAATAATGAGTGACTTAGAGAGTTTGGTTTTAGTTCGTCGAGAGAGGATTTTACTTCTTAAATGTCTACTCAGTTCGAAGTAGCACTTTTTGGCAAGAGTTATTCTGCTTTGGATTTCGATGTTGACATTATTGTTTGTGCTAATACTGGTTCCATGATAGACGATATTAACTACGACTTCGAAGTTATGACTGTCGATAGTGATGTGGGAGCCAAGTCGCGAGTGTTTGATGACAGGAGCTATTTCGTCTTACCCGCGTTCACTACCAGATCCAGCCAAGCCAAGCCTCAGCTCTAATTATGACAAAACTAAGAAACTAGAATAGGAGTCAGTCAGTCTGTACAATAGAATAGACTTAAATGTATTTTTCTCTCCAATGAAGTAATACCACCAGTTGTTGCGTGGGAGAGGCATGAATTGGAACTAGGTTAGGTTTAGTGGATTCCGCACTCCGTGTTTTGATGCTTCCCTACTCAGCTCGTACCGCTTATAATTTATAAATGTATATTCACAACAGGGTCCTCGGCGTATCCTGCTGGCTCCTTCAAACTTGCTGGCAAACTAAATAAGTATACCTTGTGTAGGGTATAAAAAAGTATATGCATGTATTTGTGTATTGGCAAATTCTACGCCAGCTATAAAAAAGTGAAAAAAACAACAGCAACAACTAATGTACTTAAAGCGACAGAGAAAGTGTGCAATATCAGCATCACCACAACGGCTTCCACCCTCGCAGCCACATTGTTGCTGCAACCTCAGTCTCCATTGCAGCCACAGCATCCTGCGTTCACGCATACATATTGTATAATTATAACTACAAGCACATACATACTACATACATACATGCACACAGCCTCAAGTTGGCTGCGGCTGCCTTCTGGATGTTGGTTGCCGGTTAGCGACACCGGCAATGGCTGCGCTTCGCTCGCTTACTGCCATGGTTTTCGGCTGGTTGGTTGGCTGGCGGCGCGGATGACCTCATTCTGTCTGCAAATTAAATTTCGCAACAATTTCTATGCGCCGCGCTTCCTGTACCGCCACACCACCGACGTCGCACACACACGCGCTCCATACGTTCGCGTACTCCACCGCAAACGCGCCAAAGCCTTAGCACTTTAACTCACAGCATCTGAACCCCTGCCCCATATCTCCCACACTCTCGCTCGCCCTCACTTTCTGTCTGTGTGACTGTCTGCCATATTCACTCGCAGAAACGTGTCGCTTCGGATATTTTTGTCCGTCGTTCTTGTTTTTGCGTTTTTGATCTATTTTCACTTTTTCGCCGCAAATGAATTTTGGACGCAGCAAACTATGAGCTGAAAATTGCGTTTACTGCTGCTGTAGCTGCTGGAGGTGTTCATGTGCGCGCTTGTGGCCCAAGGAGACGGCGGACACTGTGGGTTCGTCGGCTGTTTTAAGTAAGGCGCCGTTAGCGTGGCAAGTGTTGAATATTTGGTTTGCTGGCTGACTGCCCGACTGTCTGGCTGGGTGGATTGATATGTGGGCGATTGCATGGGTAGGTTTCTTCTTTGGCTCACAGCTTTTCGGGTTTCTGGCTCATGAAATTGTTAATAAAAACAAATGAGCGAAAATGTATCTCTGACTTTGAAGTGGCTCTTCATGACCGAGAGCATTTTTGCAGACACACATATGCACTCCCATATGTGGCCTGTAAGTGGTTGCCTGTGTGCTATGGAAAACATAAGTGGCTTATTTTTTATAATAATTTTTAATATAATGTTTTATATTGTAATATTATTGACTTGAAGTTACCCCAACTTTAGCTTTGGTACTATGTGTTCTATCGTCTTCACGCAATACATTGTATAAAACCGTGGTATGAATTTCCCCAAAATATGTAGTGAGCTTAGAAAATATTCTATCAATCTATGTATTGTATCCTACTATCATTGCAATCCACCAATCAATCCAACCCGGTCTTAAATTTTAGGAATATCAAGCGAAATTCGACTATTGCTATTGGTCTTCTTTAATTTCGTAACTGAAACCGTATTCCATTTGGAGTGATGTCCCCTAAAAATAAAGCTTCAAAGACAAAAAGCCGCAATTGGTCGAAAGGAATTTTCCAGAATTTCGATAAAAGCATACTAACTTTAGTACACCCTACTCTTTCGGTTATATTATTGTAACAGAACAAATTCCAGTTGTGGAATTTTCGTAATAAAGATGTAGGACGAAGTGGTTGGTTAAAAACGAAGTGGTTAAAAAACTTAGGTGATATGGACTGCTTTTAAGTCTACATTAGGCTAAATGTGCTTCCAAGTGAGTGGAACTAAATACAACCTCGGTGGATTTGATAAAGATCTTGGGCCTTTTCCATTTCCTCTGCCAATTTCCTTTCAATTTAAATATTCTGGGGAAGATATTCCTTGTAAGGCGGCCAAATTTTGAATATTCCCTTTAATTCCCTTTAATCAATTAGTTTCAGTAGAAAAAAGCTCTGCTTTGACCCCTACTATGTTATTCAGTTGACTTCACGGATTGAGTTCGCGGATCATAGTGGATTCGCTAAAAACTGCACAACCGATGTGCTAACAAAATGGGACATCCTTACCCAGCTTATACTGGATTGGGTACGAGTTGGAGCTCCGTTGTCATCTTGCTGTTTAGAACTGGAACTTTGGATCTCACGTGCGCTTAGCTGGCATTGGGCGGCGGACATTTCCTGTGTGACTTCGAAATTCTCTGGTTTACATGGTGACGTAGGAGATCCCATGAACTACTTGCCTTTTGCAAAGTTCGTCTGGTCGCAATCGTAGAAGTTTTGCTGGACATTGTCCAGTTCACGCTGTAAGGATAATAACCAGGCGGACGTAAATTGTCAAAGTTGCATGAGATGTGGAGAAAACATTCTAGCAGAGATTGACATTAGCCACCTTAAGAAAATTGTGATCGACTCAAAGCGCTTTGTCGATTTATGAGTGTCTCTATGAACAATTTTATAGGAGTTTCTTTTTAAGTGAGATTCTTGTTAGGTTCGACCATTTAACCTAACATTCAATCATGACCTCAGTTATTCGACGCGGCTTCTTGTGCAAAATGCCGGTTCTGCGACATTTAGGCGGAAACTCCCTGATTCTAGACGGCCCAGCATTAATCTATGTATCTGAATTGGAATCACAATACCTCAATAACAACCAGCAGAAAACTGGAATTTATCAGTGTACTGGGTCTATGTAACTAGTTGTGTGAGGGCACAACAGATCTTAGGTCGAGATGCAAGCCACATTTTATTTATTTCTATCTATCTATCTATTCGATGTGGCTATGAATTACAAGCAACAGCAAATGAATTCAACGAATAAGTATGTAACATTTTCCGCTTTGTCATCGTCTCTTCATGAACTACAGACTATTCTTCAAATTCGCAGTTAGATTTTATTGCATGACTACATTTAAGCTCATACATTTAAACATGATATTGACGTACGCCGTCCCACTGTCGCCGCGCTCATAAATATTTATGAATCAAGCAATCGAAGCGACCGGCAACCAGTTATTTCCTTCGACAATCATAAATGTTGTTGGCATAACAAGTTGTCGATATTGTCGACGATATGTTTTCAAGTGCCAATGTAGAAAAGATAAAGTACGGCACAAAGGGTCCAACAAACGACCCCTACAAAGCAGTCAAACACTTTATTGGCTGTCATTACTGCCCACTTTGAAGCTCTTCCAAGGAGTTTCCGCCAGCGCCATTAGCTCAATTTACACACAAACACATACACAGGCACACATCTGCAAAGGGCTACTGGCGTTTCCTCCAATGCGCTACCCGTCCCAACGCTAACGCACAGTTTATCTGATTGTTGTTGTTGCTGCTGAAGCTGCGGCTGCCCCCGTTACCGTTATTGTTGTGGTATTGTGCCTTGAAAGCGATTTTGTATTGTTTTATTTTCTTTCATCATATTTTTCTGTTTGTTCTCGCTTTTTGCCCCTTGTCTTCGCTCGGCTTGGTGCGTTTATGCGTATTTGCTGCGTTCGCTTAAACCAGTATTTATTGTTTTTATTCCCTGCTATTTGGCTCCCTTCGCCCAATAAACAATAAAGCCTGCTGCGGAAGCTCTTTGTTGTTGTTTTGTTGTCGTCGTCGACGTTGTTGGTGGCGGGGATTTGTGTTGCTGGCAACAATATGGCCACTGACATGCACCCGATGCATTGCATAAAGCGAAGGAATACACACAAATTCATATAAATAGTACTTGCATGTGCATATGCTTGTATGTATGTATGTGTGTATGTATGTATGACACATGCGTGTGCGCGTTCAGAGGTCGTTCTAGTCCCGATAATATCGTGCTGAAATGTTACAGATGAGCTCGCAGTGAAATAGCGAACATGGCAGGTGCTCTTCATTACGAGTATTCGCGTACTTTGCATTTAATTAAATTAATACAATAATAATTAATCTCTTCAACAGATGAAAATATAACATTAAACAAGTGAAGGATAGGGTGCTGGTAAGTGTTAGAGAAATTGCAAGATTTTTGTGGATATTTTCAGTATGAAACGCGTTCCTGTTCGACTCTGTGGACATGCTTGATCGTGCGAATTCCGAACAAACATTTATGGAGAGCATTATAATTGCCGATCAGACATGGGTTTATGAGTTTGATATGTTATCGAAATCGACAGTTATCGAAATAAAGAAAAAACGAGTCAAAACCATAAAAAAAAACAGTCCAAAACCGCTCAAAAATCAAGGCGAATTTAAATAGTGTATACCAACGAACAACCACCATATTCACCAGATTTAGCTCTGTATGATTTCATCTTGTTCCTCAAACTGAAATCGCCGCTCAGTGGAAGTTATTTTCAGTCGATCGAAGAGATAAAACAAAATTTGCTAAAGAAGCTGAAGGCCATCCAAAAAGTGTTTATGAAAAGTGTTTCGAGGGGCTGGAAAATTCGTGTAAGTTTATTACATCTTTTTACTCTGAAGACGACAAAATCAATCCTAATGAATAATTAAATATTCTGCGCTTTCTGTATACTCAGAAATATCACTATGCCTTGGAAGACTTTGTAATCGTAATGTAATAGGATGTTAGATTCATCGAGAGATTAAGACATTCTTTCACTTTCTTTGATTAAACCCTTAAACACTATAGTGATTACAAATCTGCTGGCTATCTGTTATAGTATATGTAATATATATAGTAAACATATTTCTTGTTGTGCGTATACTCTTTGTCTGAACAAGAAGGTTTTCCTTAATTGCTGTGATCTCCGCTTAAAGGAAACTGCAGCGGTCTGGTAGTCGGATAACGATTCTGGTATCTACTTGTTGAAAATATACCATCTCCGATTCGAATATCTAGTTTAGAACCACACGTATAGAAATATATCATTGTGTTCGTATCCACCTCACCCGTCTGGAAGAGAAGGCAATATTGGAGACTGAATTTAAGTTTAATTCTTAAGGATTTCGAAAACCCTTGTAACTAGAACTTGTTAAGAATTTTAGTACGTTCCTTATAATGAGACACCTAATAGGGAGTATACCGTCAGCCTAAGAAATGACTTCGCTGCCAGTTGCTTACAGTTTATGGGCAGTAAATGTGCAAGTTGCAAAACAATATTTACTGCCTGATTTGGCGTTGTTCTAAGAGCTCCGCCGATGTATATACTAGCTGCCTTTTTTTTTGTTAGATGAATCTGCAAGCATTATTGATGGTCAGATTAACACCAACAGCCATCACCTTTTAAATTATAAAGTTTTTTTTTCAAATGTTTGTGAAATCAAGTCGAAACCTTATTCAATGATTTCAGCAGAAGATTAATAGAAATTATTTGAAGTTTTGCATTGCGACCTATTTCACATATTTTCAAAAAGGTCCAGCACTCTGATCAATTTCCGGAGCTTGCTGGGCAAAACCAGCGGTTTGGTCTTGTTGGACAAGTGCTTCCTGAGCCTGCAGTGCTCAGTATAGAGCACGACAAGGAGACGATCATATCTCTAAACCTTACTAACCTCCGAATAGCAACAGAGCGTGGCGCATTCCTGTTGCCTGCTGCCAGTACCATTCTCTCCACACTCTCTCCTCCTTGCGGAGCAACTGTTTTATGGTGTGTGACCCGCAATGCATGGTTCTGTCAATATCATCCTGGAAGCAGTCGCAGAGCGGGTAAGCTCGAAATAAAAATTTTGTTGGACATTCCGCTTATAATGGGCTATAATAGGCTTCCCAAGATTTCAAAATTCAAAAATGATGACCCCCGCTTAAAAGATATACCCTTTCAAGCCGCTTAAACGTGGCATCCAAATTTCCAAATATGTGAGTCCAAAAGTCCTAGCCTTATCTGGAACTGTGTGAAGCCTTGGTTTTCTATAGTCAGATTATGGTGGGGGTTGTAAGCCCCCAGTAATAACATGCTTCAAGCATTATTACAGACGTTAACGGGACACTGTTTGTAAAACAAACTTTGTGATTTTGGAATCAATCATGCTTTCACTTTTTTTAGGCCTAAATGATCTTTCAAAAGTATTCACTGATCCATCCGATCCACATTCTGAACGTTTCGGTACTCATCGTAATAATCGCCGAATGTACTTTATGTAAGTTAGAAAGACAATGCAAGATATTTGGCACATATTATATGCCTAGAAAAAAATATTTCATTGAAAAGGTTTTCGCGCGAAATTTAAATTAAAGAGTCTTACTAGTATGTTGGAGACTGAGAGAAAGTATGCCAGCTATAATCTAATCTCTTTAAAGGTCTAAGCTCTCTAAAGGTTTATCGCACAATTTGTTGCATGGTATAATTGCATTTATGTATATATGTATGTGCATATACCTGTAGGTATATATATATGTTCCCGTTCACACAAACGAGTACACCACTTAGTAAATGAATAATGAATAGAAAGCGCGCAAAACCGCTTTGATCTATCAGGTGTCAAAGTCGGTGGAGTGCATTGGCACTGCTTCATTCCATTCGATTCCGTTCCATTCCATGCTTTGGCAGTGTTTTTGTTATTTTCGTAGTTGTTTGTCATGTGTATTTCCGTTTGCACAACTGTGGTGTCACGACAAATTATCCTTCAAACCGGTTGAATGGCTTTGGGTATTTTTGCATAATTGACGAACTTAATAAACGGCGAAATGGGCGTAATCGAGGTGGGCACCATCGGTGGGTAGTACAAACGGCGGGCTGTAATGTATGCCATAATATGCAGATAAAAGACAAATAAGTGTACACATCGATGTGCTCATATATATATAAAAATACATATATATATATGTGTATGTATGTGTTTTATTTTCGCTTTGAAACAGGTTGCTGAGTGGAGCATATGAGTAGAGTTGCTGCAATGTTCGCTTGCCAGTAGTTGGAAGTGTGCTCAGTAATGGTTGCATGCACTTTTTAATGGTGCCTGGGGCTTTAAAGAACGATATTCAATAAAAAAAAAAAAGAATTTGTTCGAACCTGACAACCAGGTTAGCGTTAGTTGGTTTGTAATGTCTATTGGTTCGATTTGGCGTAGCAACAGAAATTTTGTCTCAACTACGACCCCATCGGTCTCATTTGTAGTAATAAATGCAAAATATTATAATTAAAAGCTCATAACTGGTGGAAGGACGTCATTTAATACCGAATGTTAGCAATTAGGCAGAGTGGACTGAAGTATGCGTTAACCGAGACATGCATCAAATTGTGGTTTGAATATTAGCTACCAGAGGTAAATAGGTAGGAGTTCAGCAACCCTGAGCTTAATTAGCGCTGGTTGCGGTTCCATTTTTGGTGGCTGATCGGTTACAAGTATTCTGTGTCGCTTTTCTGATAGAGTCGGACATTCACAGTTAATTATTATAGTAGGTGTAAGTCTGTAAATACTATACCTGCACAAATTTAATAAGTTCTTAATTCTATTCTTGTCATCATTCGGCCGTATTTGCTTCCTTATCTTTCAGTTCGTTATTGTTTTCCGTCTTCTGTGAGCTTCTTGTTCAAAATGGGTACAAAGCTCTGTTTTGTTCGTTTCCAGTAGCCATGTTATTATCGGATTCATTTGAAGACGCTCCAAGCGTGGACAACTTGTTGGCCTTTTCGTTGCAGAAAATCCTGTGGGCGGTATACCAAATAATGAATAAGTGGAGTCAACCTGTCGGTAAGTTTAAAGCATTCTGGCATGCTGGATTTACGGTAATCTGTGGCGTCGGCTAGGCCAGTAAGGTCGCTGGCCATTTGGGAATATGGTTCCTTTTCGTATCCTCTCGCAGTTATTAATATAACTCTACATGGAATCTCTATACCAAATATTTCCGCTAGGAAGATGCACCTGACTATTGTAGCCGGATGGTGAAAAAGATGTTAAGACCATTGGAATATACATATATCCGCCCCTACTCCCGTCTTTGGTATCTTCGTCCCATAGTATATCTCTTCTTCTGTTACACCTAAAGGGCAGCCTCATTCCGAAATCCTTCCGGTTCCAGTATCTATTTTAAGTTTAATAGCAATATTGTTTTAGGCATAATTTATCAGTTTCTAGTTAAAAACTTTGACAAAATGTAAATATCAAGATCTATTCATTCTAGAGAGCTCCATGGTGTTAACACAACGATTTATAGTGAAATTGTATTCGGTCCAAGCCCATACCTATAGATAACGATAACTGCAACGAGAGATTGTAGAGGATCCAAATATTGCTTATGAATCGATTCCGAATCTTTTGGTTAATGTTGTGGGTATGAAGTGTGTCAGGTATGAAGCATCGGACAAGAGATGCATGACAACTTAGCTGACTCGACATACATCACTTTATACTGGTGACCGAAAAAACAAAATTTGTTGAAGGCTCTGTAGGTCATGCTAACCAAACTTTATAATAAGTACTGGCTCCGGAGGCTATTTCGAAGGCGGTAATAAAGATTTGTTGAAGGCACTGAAGGTCATCCCAACCAAACTTTTTTATAAGTACTGGCTCCGGAGGCTATTTCGAAGGCGGTAATAAAGATTTGCATTAAAATACGGAAAATGTAGTTATTGTTTTAGCCATTCCGGATCAATTTTGATCGAATGGTATACCGAATTTCCAGGGCTTAATTAATGTGTATATGTTAATCTACTAAACTTTCCCTCTCTTATTTAATTTGAGTTTTTATTACTTATATTATCATATGAAGTTGAGGATAATATATAATATATCTATATACAGTATCTGTTTGCGAAATGGAGTGTTCTTCGCGCGGCACAGGAAATATAGTAGGAATAACAGTTTTTCAATATTGTTTGAAAGCTAAAAACTACCACTTGTCAGAGTCAAGGTTGACAGCAGCCAGACAACCAAAAACCAAGCGCATACCGCAGGAAATGCAAGGAGATATAGCTCGTAAGTGGAAGCGGCCACAGCGTGAAGGAGATTGGAAAGCGAGTAAGTGAGCAATTGAGTGGGGGGTGACCGTGTAACGGAAGTTGGCACATTGCGACAAGTTACTCTCATTAATGCATGCGTTCCTTAAGAAGTTTGAAATTGAAAACAATCAGCATAACAACAAAAGCTAGTAGTCACTTGCTGTTTTTATACCCAGCACTGGGTTGCCACGAAGTTTTTACATAAAGAGTATTCCATTACGAGGTTTCTACTTTTTTAAAGAAAGACACAGAAACTTCAAATTTAAAGGCGAATGTTTTATAAACATTTGAATGAACTTTCTTTGGCACTCATTTTCTGAAGATCACCTCTTTCAAATGTTGGTCGCGGTTATGTCTCAGATGGTCCATACGTTTAGTCCATTTTTCGATGACTCGCTCGAGCATTTGGACTGGTAACTGATGTTTTGCTCCAAGGCCTGTATCGAAGCGGGATTGTTTGCATAGACTTTAGACTTCATATAAAATATGATACCACACGAACTTGGTGGCCAATCAAACAGCCCAAAACGTGATGGTATCTGCTCACCGAAGTGTTTTCTCAATAAATCTGTTGATTGGTGCGATGTGTGGAAAGTGGCGCTGTCTTGTTGAAACCAAATGTCACCCAGATTATGAGCTTCAATTTCAGCCATCAAATAGTCTGTTATAATGGCGCAATAGCTACTGACGGTTCCGTTCTTACTTTTGTTTTTGAAAAAATATGGACCGATGATTTCACCGGCCCACAACCTACAGCAAACCATTGTTTCTTCTGGTTGAAATGACAGCTCTTATACATATGTCTTCCGATTGCTTTTTGTCTCAAATTTTGCTTATTAACCTACCCATTGAACCATTGGTCCATCACTGAACAAGATTTGGCTCGAAAATGTCGGATCTTGGAGCTTTTCAACAGAAGAGAACTAACCGCTCAAAATCAAGATGAAGCTCTTTTTATACCTCTTCAAGCTATAAAAAATACTACTATGAAAGGTATTATACAAATGTAGCTCACCTGCAATCAAAATTAACTACTTTTCCTGTTTTTTTGCTATCCGTCATGTTGAGTCCTAAGTGGAACAATATAGTAGGTGCATAACAAGGAGCAGTAGTCTGTTGTTGCAGTGATTGCAATTTGATTTGTTTTTTGTTTAACAACAAACAACACAACTAACAACAAAATTGACAAAGTTTGCTGCAAATTTTACGCGGAATTCAATGTTTCCCTCCATTTTCCGTCAACTTTATTTCACTTCTTTTCGCCGTTTTCATTTGTGCACCCTTTTTGCTTTAGTTTATGCTTTATTGTTTTCAGTTTGCAGCAAATAATGAATGCCATACAAGTGTTTGGTTTTGTTGTTGGACGTGCGCGCGCATAACTTTTCCACATTTTAATTGCTTCGGAATAACAAGTTGAAGTTGCACGAGTGCGACAAGTGTTCGACGCTAGTTGCGCCGGGAAATGCGCCCCTAAAAGAGTGTATCGGCGCAGGTATGGGGCGTCAAGGCGACGGAGCACTCAACTGACCGACCCACGAGTCGACGCACCGTTGTTTGCCTTAATTGAACTATTCCCTTGTGGGTGTGGTGAAAGGTGAAACACTCGTACGAAAGCAGCTCGGAAGTTTAAACAATAAATATAAATATCTCCATAGACTTTTTAATGAAATTAAGAGCATACTTAATAATTTCACATTAATTTTGTTGTTTTTTTTTATTCTGAAGGTTAAGTTGACGATCATAGTTTTTTGCAGGAGGGTTACTGGGATTCGCCTTCCGCCTTATGGTGATATATTTACTTGACAGTCAGAGAGAATGCTTGGCTTGTGATTTTTTTTCGAAGAGGTATGTTTCTTAATTTACTAAATTGGATCCTCTTGATCCCGCAGCCGATATCAAGGAGGACCTTCAAAAAAAGTATCCGGTGTGGAACAAGATTTTTATACTCCCGCAACATGTTGCTAGGGAGCATAATAGTCAACACCCACTGCTTCAAGTGACAGCAGAAGGGTTTGGCAGTGGTAAGGTAATCCTATCCCAGCATATGAAGGACTTAAGTGTTGAAATACCCTTGGCACTTCCCCCAAGGGACAGCATTACCAAAAGAGTAAATTTCAGTAAGAAGTTCAATATTACCCTTAGCAGTAAGGCGAAATGGAACGATTCCACTCTCGAGCTACTGCTTAAGAACAGTACAAGCGATAGAACCACGCACCAAAACCTGTGTGAAGTTTTCAGAGCATATTTCAGGCAGAGGTCTTTGCCATAAGTCGGTGCGTAGAAATAAACCACGAACGTAACTATCGCAACGAACGTACAATCATACTTAATGACGTTTAGGCGGCGCTTAGAGCAATCTCTACCTATGAGATTAAATCGCTACTGGAGCAGAAGTGTAGAGCACGTCTGAACAGTTTATCGGAATGTAGCCAGTTGCACCTCATCTAAGTGTCCGGTCACAAAGGTATACCCGGGAATAAATTGGTTGATGAGTTCAGCCGCTACTCAGCATCCATTAACATGGTAGAACTTGAAACCTTCATCACCGTGGGTTCTCATGGCATAAAGGAGCTGCTACGCAAAGAAGAAGGAATAAGCAAGGAGGGGTATTGGCAACAACCTCAGGAGATTAAATATGTAATCAATCTATCAAAGGACAACATTTGTCGTATTTTACACTAGTCTCTGTAAGCACAACAAGTATTTATATAACATAGCTTCTTTTGTAGATTTCCGGTGCTGCGACTAGGAGGCTGAGACTCCAAAATACCTGCTGATTGACTACATAGCAGTCTGCATACGCATGATACAGGCCCTTCGCCCGTATAAGCTGTAACTTGAGTAAAGATTTAGATATTTTGATGAAAAAAGTGATGGAAAGAGGTGAGGACGAGTTACTACATCAGACCATTGCCACGCCCAAAAAACGCCATTAATCCAAAACGTATAAATTGCCATTACTAAACGGTAAATTAAGATAGAGAATTCAAATATGGCACAATGAATCACATTGGGGAGGGCACCTGTGATTTGAAAATCTTTAAAAATTGAGTGTGGTCTTCCTCCTAATAAGCTTAATGTATATATTTTGCAACCAATACAGAACGAATTTGGATAATATTCGGACAGGACAATTTTTTTTTTTTAAATGGAATGATAACTCCGCCAATTTTCCATATTTTCCATATGTGTCATAGAAGGAAAGTAGGTGAAATCAAGTGAAAATCCAATCCATTATAAAAAATATTTAAATGCCATCTGATTCTTTCACTTTCCAGTCTACAAATCAAGAACCAGGCAATTCATTAGGATAAAACAAATAGTGCACTTATTTTTTTTTTTAAATTGTCGATTTCGTATTATAACTTTCCATGAACACAAATGCCAAATATGTAGACCCTAATGCGTATCGCTGACTTTTGTGAGATTTATTAATGAAATTCGGGGCAAATATTTCTTTGATAATAACAGACTCTTGTGTCAAAAATGGATGGAATCCTTAAGCCCCTAGGCGGAGAGTGACGGACTTGTTGGCGAAATGAAGTGATCGGTAAGATAGCTGTTTACTTTCCTTCCATTGCCTGACGTCAATATTGTAGAATTATTTGCGAATGAGTTGATGCAAATTCCCTCTGGTGATTGTGCGAGTTTCGAAATATAGAAGGTAAATAGTACCACTTTGCGATCAGATTGGTCAAGCTGAGAAATTTTCCGCACCGGCTCAGAAAAAATCGTTTCGTATAAAGTTATGAGAGCCGATTACACTAATTTAAAGAAATCTTAGAAAAAGAACAGACATCAGACACAGATACTTGTGAGTTATTTTATTTGAAAAGGGAGTTGTTGTGGGTTCTCAATCGGATAGTCGGTTAGTTACACGTTCGCATTTCTTAATACATATTTATGCTTTAAAGAGGGTGATCAGGATGGAATAGTAAATACAAGTATAAGAATATAAAATAAATTTATTTGTTACTTATTCAACCTCTAATTTTTTTTTAATATTTCCACTAATAAGCCTCAACTGAACCACTTTTACAACAGAACTGCCATCATTAAATTTTTTCGAATTTTATTTATTTATTTTTGTTGTAAATGTATTTATGCCAATTGATAGTTTTAAACACATTTTTTTTTTAAAGTGAAGTATGCCACAGTATGCCACGCTTCCACGATGGCCACATTCGCTACTAACGTACAGCAAAATTTTGTTTAGCCATCGCGTCTTTAGCAAATGTTTCGGGTTTTAACAATTTTTAATTAATTGCAATTGTCAGCTAAATTCGCGAAAAGAACACAAAAACGAAGAATAATAAGAAGTTTTGGAAGCTTCAACCATTTGGCGCCCGACTTCCACACAAATCTCTCTATGTGCACTTCAGCTCATCTACAGTGTTGCAACTTGGCAGAGTCGCGGCGGCGCTGAAGTTTTGCGCGTAAAGTTACAGCAATTAAGGTAAGAGTTTTCGCAGCGCACATTACAGCAACAATATGGCGAAAACGACAGCACGAATAACTCGCCGATTTGAGGCGAAGAAATGTACGGATAAGATAAAGTGTATGTGTACATACATACACATGCATATACATTCAGCTCCAAAGTTGTATCTACACGTACTGCCAGTAGATGACTAACTGCAATGTACTCCAGCACACATAGTAATAAAATATGAGTAAACACGTCGGAGCCATTAAAAATTTTCTGTATTGACAAGAAATGCGATTATGAACGCGTGGCTATGTTGGAAGATTTAAAGCGACGGGATGAGAATCTACATTGTGCCCCCTAAACGGCTGCGCTAAGACAAGAGTTGCACCGACGGCGGCGGCAGTTGGCTGTTGTGGCTGTGGTGTGCAGCAGCTGGAAATTGGTTATTATCTGGTTGCCAAGAAGAGTGTCGATAAAAAGTTACGGTAATAAAATACTTCACTTAAATTTTGTGCAAACTTTGCTGGTAAAACCAAATTTATGTTGTACCACACAAAAGTGCTTTAGAAGTTTCTTAAACGGACTCAAAAAAAACTTAAAGCAATAAAATATAATTAAATGAAATTCCAACAGCATAATTGTCGGTGAGTATCGGATCGGTTCAAATGAAAGTTTGTAAGACGAGTTTGAGGCTGCAGCTTTTCAAATTGAAGCGGTAGTTTAAATCGGATAAATCAATATAACTTTACCAAGTAATCACATACATACATATGTATATATACCTATATTGAAATTCAGAGAGAATCTTAAATGATAATAATGTGAAAAAATTGTGAAATTGGACCTAGTCAGCGTAACTGCTGTCTCTTAGTTTTCTGAACTATGTCAATGTCGTCATATATCTCGTACAGACCATAAATTTTTCGCAGAACATTTCCCTCGAAAACTGGAGGATGGAGGATGCATGTGTAGAAGTTCACGCAAGTGAGGAATGTTTTCTGATCGCCATTCACTTGGGAGTGGCCAGAAACGACTCTTTTACATATGGCTTAAGCAGCTCACGACTTTCGGTTTTACACCAATATCCTCTGGATAGCCAAAAAACAATCGTTTGAACACTAAAATGAGCTAAAGGGAGAGGATAAATCATCCCTCCCCCCGGCTTGTGCGCTGGTTTAGAGCCCGCCACGTAAAACAAACACCACTAATGAAAATGGCATAACAGCCTCGAATGAAAGACCACTACAAACGCATTAGGGTTACGATTTAAGGACATGCACCTGAAATGTCCGGTCCGTTAATTACGAAGGCGCCACTGCCTAGCTGGTTGATGTCCTCGTAAAAGTAAAAATTTACAGCACCACAGCTAAGATGTGCGATGGACGGAACAAGGACTGAGACGAATAAGTCCTTGTGGCATTTACTACAGTGACCATATAAAGGAGCGCAAATTCGGTGTGCGATTCCTGGTGAGACAGAGATTTGTCATTCACCCCAGTGGATGAACGTCTAGCCACAATCACCATGAAAGCGAACTTTTTCAATAGCTGATTTGCGGCCACGCCCCGAGAGACGAGAAGATCTATGAGCGCACCTATGAGAATTGTCCCGCCACGATGTCAAAATCATGCTTGGCGACTTTAACGTCCGGGTGGAAAAAAAAGGTAAAACATCCCAAAATAAGTTGAGGCTGATCAACTTCGTTGGGATTCTAATATTATGATTATCTCTAATACTAGATACCCTTAATTTTAAACTTTCGAACAATCACTATTGCTTTTAGCCGCATATGCCTAACCAAAGATTTTGCAATCTTCCGATAGATTTTAGAGAATACATATCGCTCAATCTTAATGAAACTCAGAGAGCATATTTTTCTAGTTAAGATATGTCTCGATATTTAAAATGGATAAATCAGGTCAATATTACCCCAAAGCCTCATATACGAATCTTAGAACACCCGATTGGCTTAGTACCACATATGTATATTTGGCAATGATGGTATTGTCAGCGACGTCATGCAGCTAACTTGAGGCAACCAGCGGTCTGGTTGACTGAAATATAATTGATATATAGCTCGCGCTAGCAAGCCTTCTATCTTCTCTCTTAACCTCGATCGAACCGTGAAAAAGCTCAATACACCTCCTTGCCCGACCACAAATCGCTCGCAAGTGTGTAGCCAGAGAATGAAACGCCAGGAGAAGAAGCTATCCAGTAATTTGGATTGTAAGGAATGCAATCAAAGTAGTGTAGGATTTCAATATGTCCCTTTCTGCGACTCCTCGTATACAAAGATACCAAAGTTTAATTCGTCGCAAAGTACCGTTCAGCTTTGTCTACAGGTGCAACGTGCAGCATGGCATTGAATGTCAAAATGGCTGAAATACATAATGTCAAACTGTATTGGTTCTTAGCGACTTTTTTGCCAAAAACTCGGCTCATGTCGTTCCGCAACCACCGTAATCGCTTGATTTGGCTTCGTGCGACTACTCAGCAAATTCAAAAAAGCACTACGGGGACGCCGTTTCGGCACGATTGAGGAGAGAAAAACCGAATGGAAGTAGGCTAAACCGAAAAATACTATTCGGACTGTTCTAATGACAGGTAAAAGTGCCGTTTATCGGACGGGTATTACTTTCATGAGTATGTAATTGATTTGGAAGAACAAATAATGAATTCAAATTTGATAAACAAATTCACTTTACTTTTTGAGTGTTTGAACAAAGTCAAAACTTAATGCAATCAGACCTTCTCCAAGCTTCAATGTACCCGATGTAGTGATATACGACTTTTCAGCTAACTTTAAAATGTTTAGATTGGTTACTTAAACTGAATGTGGCTTGAGCTTAAAATAAATCGGTCTAAACCTTACTTTATGCGATCAGCTTTGTTTGAAGATACCCATAAATAGTTGATAACAATAGTTTAAATATCTTAATCATAATGCCGAATATTTATAGTATAGTATACATTCTTACTTACTTACATATTAAAATATTTGTGTGGCTTTGCTTGGATAGTTAATATGATAGCCGCATTAAAATATAATTTAATTAAATAATGACACTAAATTGAAATTAAAAGCCACAAAATAAAATAATCTAATCAAATATGCATAATTAGTCAGGGAAAATTCTAAAAAGCGGTCGCTGCACCAACAACGGGTGGAATGCGGGTGAAATGCTAAATCTGCAGGCATTAAATGAAATTGCTCAATGAGGCCAGGGCAAAGCCTGCAGAGTGTGTCGAGTTTTTTGTTGCTCTTTGAAGCCACAAAAAATGCGCAAAATATTAATTATGACGACAATTTAAATATTATATTGTGACAGTTTAAAATGCTTACTAACTAAAGTTATTAACAGGCGTAGTACGAGTATGCGCGGGTGGATTTAGTTTCACTAATAAAACATGCTTTGTCCGGGGAAGCGTGTGACCAAGCTAGCTGGGTCACTGGTAATTACTTGATTCCATTTTGTTGTTGTAAATTTATGTAATTTATTGTAATTTTAATCGTTTACTATTCTCTGTATAACGTTAGCGGTACTGACCACTCCTACGGATATACTAGAAAAGTTGCACATCCCGCCACTAATCGGCATTGCTGTAAAAAACTTTGCAGCAGAATCACTTGCGAGATTGGCGGCCACATATATCTGGAGAATAGGTCGATCAGTACGGATAAAATTAAATAAAATAGACCACATAACTTATGTTTTATCTGGGAGGTTTCAAGTCACATTAAAAGAGGGTGAACAGCGCACTAGTATGCGATCCATCAGCGGTAGTTACAAGATCTACTCACCGGGATCAAAAATGGCTAAAAGAGACGGAAGCCTATGGATTAAGAAAGCGCCTGGGTTCGCTAAAAACAAACAAACGGAAACAACATAAAGAAGGTCTTTTTATACGTTGATAGCTAGTTAGGCAATAATCTCACATAGATTTATCTCAGGGAACGTCCTCAGAAGCGATGGGTAGTAGATGAATTGGCTGCCGAAAAGCGGCTGCATACATTTAGGGTTTCAGGCTACAATGGAAAATTGAGAAACAAAATGGCTGATGACATTGCCAAAAGTGTAAATCATCTGTCTACCGTACCAGTACCGGAAATATGTAAGTTACTAAATACGATAGGTAATGAAATATGCGAAATCGCTAACAGACGGATCAGTGAGAGATGGAATGCCTTAAGGAGATACAGGTTCGTCAAGAACATGTGCAAAAAAAACATGTATGTTAACATGTAAGTACTGCAGGACGGTCACTACTGACTTGCTTCACATACTTATGTACAAGCCAGACGAGTACTCGTAACGTCGATACATGCAGAAAGTGCAGGAAAGTAAGTATAAAAGAGACGCTGGAACTCCTGCTTCTGTGCACCTCTATACAGGACTCGTCTTATCTTATATCTAGGAGCTTTGTAGTTCAAGGGACTAATGAACAATAAAAAATAGTTATCAAATCGCTCTTAAACTTCGCATAAAGCACTGACGTCGGGATTGACGAATAATTCACCTCAAATCAAACTAAATCTACATCTGGCATTACAAAGAACCATTAGGTTTACGTATGGCGTCACAGCCGGCCAGTACAACCTATCGTTATTTAAAAGCTTACGCATAAAGTCCTTATAAATTGGTACGAAGTCTGCAGTTAGTTTTTCTTTAATTTAATTTCTAAAAATATGTATTAGTGAAGAGTTTGCTGATTACAAACTCAGCGCTTTACAAATTTAAAGACTATCGACTAAACAGTATATTCTTAGCTGTGCCATAGTGTAATATATGATTTATCATATCAAGGTTACATGTCTAAATATATATGGTTTCGTTAAAATGGAATAGGGATAAGTTCGATTTGGGAGTAGTCGCCATCCGATTTTATCCATTTTTCTCAATATTACGTAATAAAAAACCAATCAAATATAGTACAGACAGCCGGATGTTGGAAATGCTGATATTAGTTATATAGAGGTTATGTCAAGTTTTTAATCAATTTTATCTATTTTTAGCAAAAACGTACACGGTTATTAGTAAAACACGCTCTGTCATTTTCGTTGAGATGACGTACATATTGGCGATATACTTATGCGATGGAAAGTCACCCGAAAATCTTTATATTAGGTATATGGGCGCAAAGGGAAATTTTGGTTCGATTCAACCCATTTTTGACTTACAGACATAGTACTATACAAAGAATGGTTATCCCTTTATTTCCATTACAAATCTCTCATATTGATTGACTTTTTCGATCAAAAGTCAATACGTACCGGAGTCTAAATATTCGATTTCTAGAAGTCTTATTCGTGCAAAGTTTTATCTCGTTCCATCGATTGCTTCTCGATTTCTGTACTGGAAAGTGAAAGAATCAAGTTGAATTTAAAATTGTGTTATATGGGAAGTATGCGTGGTTAAAATCCGACTTCGCCCATTGTCGTACTGTTTTGTAGGAATATGAATATAGAACAATATATGCCACGTACAAAATTTTGTCGAAATCGGTCGGTCGCATCCCGAGATATGATATAGGACTTTACCAGAATTTGGGCGGCGCCTCTCATACCATCTCGGTGGTAGAATTTAATGTCTCTGGTGTGTTTAATTATTGATTTACTGCGCTTTTATTAGTTTTGAACCGTATATTTATATTGGGAGTCAGCGGGGTTATCTTTCGATTTCATCAATTTGCACACGTCGGCGGAAGTTCTTATACGATTAGTAATCACCAAATTTGTAGCTTAAGTGGCTTAGGTGATATGTGCATTAAATTTATTAGGTGGCGGGGCCGCGCGTACTTTTTCAAAATTTTTTACCCATAGGTGCTCCTTGCTACTACGATTCCCTGTACCAAATGTACCAAAAGGCCTTAGTTACGGCACTTTATACGTTTTCGGTTAGCGGCGGTTTGAAGGCGTGGCAGTGGTCCCAAAACGCCCATCTCCGAACTCATAATTTTTGTTGTACTAAGAAACCCGCATACCAAGTTTCATGAAGATGATCTCAATTTTTACTCAAGCTATTTTTACTAAAGCAGGGACGGACTAACAGACAATCACTTATATATGTATATATTATATATTTATATATATGTATATATTATATATTTATATATATGTATATATTATATATTTATATATATGTATATAACCCTATATATATCTTCCTTAGTAGCAACTCGTTGCAAGAATATAAAAATAATCGAGAAAGATGGTTCCTTTGAAGAAAATATTTAAAATTTTCACTTTTATGTCTCTGGCCACACCTAACCCCATAACCAAAATTAAAAATAAAAAAAATTTGAAAAATCTCAACAAAAATGAAACCACTCTTTTCATTTTAACATTAAAATAACCAAATTTATTAAAATATAATTTTTCAAAAGGCAAATTTACCTCTTTTACAATATTGATTACATTATTTTGTGTGTGTGTGCGTTTTGTTTGCAGCAAAAGTACAAATTTTTCGGAATAATTGCTTTATGTTAAAAATAAGTATTACGAAACTTAAATAGTGGTTCTGGTAAAAATTTACATATGTACATACATGCATATCGTCACTTAAAATGCAAAGTAACTTAACGTAACTTTTCATAAGTTAACAGACGAAGGAAAAACCACTAATATTGAACAAATTTTAGTTTTAGTTATAAAGTAGTTATATGTATGTGTAAGCAGAGGCGAAAATTTTATTCTACATAAGTGTATGTAATATGATTTTTTGATGAAACGTTGTTTTGTACATACACTCGTGGCCACGCAAACCTTACCACTAAAAATTTTCAAGTGTTGTGTGTATTTGACAACACTTTATGGCGGCACTTTTTGCGGTATAAAAACTTTTTATTTAGAAATAAGTTAATGACATGTTATATATCAAAAATATATATTAAAAATTGAAACCAAAACAACTATGGACAAAATCATTTGAAAGTTAGTGAGCTTTACAAAATGAGCTCGAAATGTATGAGACTGACAGGCGATGAAAAAATTTAATTTTTTAAGGTTTTAAATTAATTTCATTTACACTATATTTGAAATTAAGCCTTAAATTTGTACCAAAGAAATTTCTTTGTTATTCATGTACAATCCCTTGTATAAAATGTATGTATACCACAGCCGGATCCTCTAGTTAGATTACATAATTAAGTTTATTTGTGCCTAACAAAAACCTTAACAAACCAAACTAAAAAATTCCGAACGAACGAAAAATTCTAAACAAAAATTTTAAGAAGGTATAAAGGTAAGATTTGCGTGGCCACGAGTGTATTTCTATTTTTTTTCTATTTTTTATGGATATTTGTTTTTTCTTTTTAATTATAAAAACAAAACTTGACATTAATGTATTAAATATTATTTTTTTATTATTGTGATAATAATTATTTATAACTTTGTATTAAACTAATTGTAGCGGCATTACTGCCGGTAACTGGCTAGTCAAAAGTTTTCAGGAATCCATGTACCTTCTCGCTACTGTCGGCTCTACCTAACCAGAAGAGTGCCGGATTTTTATCCATCCAAAGACTGTCAACTCAGCAGCATTTTTCTAAATTATTTCAGGAAAGTTTTCTGCCCCTATAACAATAAAAACAACAGGAATTCGCGGTTTTCGGCTTGTCACGGCAGTTTCATTGAATTTGTAAAGAATGTGCTCTCGAAAAAATTGCTTTTGGTAGTAGTCCTGTGAAGGATGGTGCCACGTGTTCTGTGAGCGCCATTCACTCGGCAGTAACCAGAAACGATTATTTTATACATGGCACAAGCAGCTCACGACCTTTGGTCTTTGACCAGTTACCCTTTGGGCCGCCAAAACAACATTTGAAGGCGAGCTAAAGTGAGAAGGCGAACCGTTCCTCCCCAGCGTTGTCTGCTGAATTGGGACCCACAACGTTAAAAGCCTCCAATGAAAAACTCAAGACAGCCTCGGATAAAGAAGTAGTCCTGTGTAGTTGCTTGCTGTTGTGAAAGACAAAATGTTAAAGTGCATTAATTTGCTCTAAAATGAAGTTGAAAAGTAATATTTCGATTAAGAGTTCAATTTCGATTCGATTTCACAGTCGAAACTCTGAAAATATATAATTATTATGATTGTATATTAAATTGTTAATATGTTAATTGCTAAAAAAAAGGATTCATAATTTATAGAAAAGACTCTGAAAATAAAGTTATTTGAAGTTTTAGTGATTATAGTGTTTTCCAGCAACAACGGGCCCCATTCTTGTAAAATCGCTACTGCAAAGAAAATTAAAAATCTTTTATACACATACATACATACATGTACATATGTATGTGCCCTTATTTGCTGAAAAGTAGATTATTACTGTATGTTTGTGTTAGTGTAATGCTGTAAGGAAATTAAGCGTTAACAGTTCAATTGGCTGAAAAGCGAAAATTTTATTATTGTTATTGCTGAAATTGAAATGCTTTAAATGCTACAAAGTAACGGGAATTAGATTTTAATTAAGAAAAAAAGAAATTATATTAGGCAGGTGCAGGCGCCGCCATATCCAATACAATCTAATCTAAACCAATCCACCGGCGATCCAATCCAATTCGAACCAAACCAAATCAACAACGTTGACGACAGCAACAACAACTCTGCAAATAGACTTAAATACTCCGCTGGGGGCAGAAACGTGTAGCATGAAACGCACACACATACGTAAATAAAAGCGTAAAACTAATAGTGTACATAATATATTTATAGACATATGTACATATATATAAGAATAAAAATAGAAAAGCGTGGAAATCGTACAGAGAATTGGCGGAAAATGGCCAACAACTGCCAAAGCTGCTGCTGCCACCATTGGCAAACGTTACCAACTAGCAGCGCACTTGAATTCCGCATTTATAAATATGTATGTGTATGTGTATTTATTTTAAAGCATGCCAGTGGGTGGTGTTGGCTTGGTTGCGCCTGAGCTGCGCCTACTCAATACAAATATATAGGTATACACTATAAAGCATACAGATACACATTAGGGTGTGCAAAAAAAAATTTTCGCTGGATACTCTGAAAAATAGGTTCTCAGACAGGGTAAGTCTCAATATAATTGTATATATTTCAAAGCACACAAAAACACATTAGGGTGGGTAAAAACAAATCGATTGATTCTCCGAAAAATAGGTCCTTGGACACCCCTAAGTAAGTCTCAATATATATGTATACACATTAGGATGGGTAAAAAAAAACATACACATTAGGGTGGACAAAGAAAATTTTTTTTCGCTTTGTGCTCTGGAAAAAAAGGTGCATTGCAATTTTGTTGTAAACCTCACTGTTTAAAAGATACTAACGGTTGGATTATTTTAATTTTTTTCCCTTATGTATTTTCTAATTCACTGAGCAAAAAATAGCATGATAGTTTTTTTTGAATTTCAAAAAAAAAATTCTTATAAATTGTGTAGCTCAGTGAAAAAAAAATATGATAGTTTTGTTTTGTTGAAAAAAATGTCAGGTTTGTGTTGTTTAAAAAAAATATAATGATAATTTTGTTGAATTTTGATTATTTTAAGGCAAATTTTTTATAAATTCTTAATTCAGTGAAAAAACTATCACGATAATTTTCTTGAAAAAAAAACAATATAATCATGATAGTTTTAGCAGAAATTTATTGCTCAACAAAAAACGGTTTTTATGGCGTGCCTTGCTTAGAGGTGTTTTTTTTATCCACCCTAATACACATAGGCTATATATGGCTATGACGGAAGCGGGTGCTTGTACGGTGGCGGGATCGCCACCATGGTGTGAAGAGAAAATGAAGTGGCGGTGCGACGCATTAGTTGTTGCTGGCACATCCTAAGCCGAAAAGGTGAGCGCCAGCACGGGTGGCAGGCAACGGCAGTCACTTCGCCACTTCAACGCTCCGGCCAACTGCAATTTGCGGCGTAGCAGTGCAAATGGATTTGAAAATTGGGTTAATTGATGCTTAGAGGCACTGTTTGGCTGAATGGGACCGGGTTGCTGCCGCCGCTGCTCGTGCTGGTGGTGGTGGCGTGGCGCTATTGCTTTCAGGTAATGCTGAGAAGTCGGTTGCGGGTGCTTACTGTGGCAAAGGAAATGGTATAAAATGCGCTAGTGTGACAGGGGCGCGCTAAAAATGCAGGTGTACAACGACAAAAGTGAAAAAAAAATGGAGGAGAAAGAAAAAAGATGTGAAAACAACAAGAAATCAATGCGAATAGCAGCAACGCAAAGAAGTAGAAAAATAAATGGAAACGAAAATGAAAATGCCGAGTGTCGACGCAATAAAAACTATTAAAGTTCAGGCGCTTGCTTACATAATACACAATATACATAGGTAAGTATGTGTGTGTGCGTTGGGTAAAGGACATGATGACAAACGGTGCGACAATGATTCCCGGCCGCGCATAAGTGAATTGGCCACTGAACTTTGACGGCGTTTATGCGAGTGTGATACACACACATACACGCATATATCATACACACAAATACATAGATATGTACATAAATGTATGTATGTATGTCTCTGCACTTGTATGGTGTAGTCATTCACGTGGTTACCCCACTTTCGGGGCTGCTTTTGGCGTAAATGAATAATTGCTGAACAGGAAATTGTGCCTCAAGACGTGGTATATTGTTCAATCGGGGCAATGTGGGAGCACATAGTTGGAGTAATTTAAGTAACACTTTCTGCATTTTCTGGTAACTGAAATTAAGTCGCGAAAGCATGCAACGCGGGAAGAAATATGCGGCGTCGGATCAGAAGCCATTATGCATATTCGACTCTATAATGAGTTCAGTTTTCATCAATTGTGTAAGTTTTATACGTTTTCAAAAAACATACATATATGAAAAATTATTAACTTTTGTGCGTGGAAGCTACAGAAAATACAAACGATTCCATACAAGAATTTAATTTTGATCAGTCAGTTCGTATGGCAGCTATATGCCATAGTGATCCTATTTGAATAATTTCTTCAGATATTGTAGCGTTGTCTTGGATAATAATGCGTTTAAAATTTCAAGAAGATATCTCATCAAATAAAAAAGTTTTCCATATAAGGTCTGTATTTTTATAGATGGGTTTGTATGGCAGCTTTATGCTATAGTGGTATGATCTAAACAAACTTTTCTATGATTGTAGCATTGCGTAGGATAACAATAAATGTCAAATTTGATAAAGATATTTCGACAAATAAAACAGGTTTTCATACAAGTTCTGGATTTTGATAGGTAGGTTTGTATGGCAGCTACACGCTATAGTATTCCGATCCGAACAATTTCTTCGGAGATTTATGCTTTGCTTTGGATAATCATCTATGTCAAATTTCATGGAAATAACTTGTCAATTAAAAAAGTTTGCCATACAAGGTGTCGAATTGATAGATGAGATTGTATGGCAGCTACAAGATAAAGTAGCCGGATCTGAACAATTTGTTCGGAGATGTTAGCAATGTCTTGAACATAACTTCATAACAAATTTGGAGAAAATATCCTGTCAAATAAAAAACTTTTCCATACAAGAACTAAACATTGATCGGTCAGTTTGTATGGTAGCTATATGCTGTAGTGTGCCGATAACGGCGGTTCCGACTAATAAGTAGCTTAGGGAGAAAAGAACGTATGCAAAATTTTAGATCGATATCTCAAAAACTGTAGGACTAGTTTCCGTGTACACAGAAGACCGAAGGGACAGATTGTAGACAGACTAGAATGGCCAAATCAGCTGAGCTCGTCACGCTGATCATTTATGATATGCATATTTCATATACATATGTATATATTATGGGTTTTCCGATGCTTTCTACTGCGAGGTAGTATTATGGAGCATAGATCCAAAAGGCTTATACTTTTAGTCGAAACCCGAAAATGCAAGGATGGCAGCAGCAGCAAATTTTTTAAGATTTCTTGGCTTATAAAATACTTACGAACTACTATAAGATAAGTGTAATAATTAAATACTATAAATAGTCATCGAATACCCACCGGGACTACCCAAATCTGTGATGTTGGCATTGGCCGTATCCACACCGACAGCAATGCCACGCACGCTGGGCGCTGCTCGCAGCAACAACAGCATGCATATCGATAAGCTGAAGGCGCGACAAATGTTCCAGCCGGCGCCCAACGCCGCCGCAACGCACGAGCTTGAGGCCGCCGAACTGCAGTAAGCGATAAAGGCAGCATCGTGGCGTCGCCGTCGTCGTCGGTGTAGTGTGGGACTGCATGAATTGGACGCTGTCGCGGTTATGGGCGCGGATGCGGGCGTTAATGACGTAATTGAATTACTGCTGCAGCTGCTGCTGCAATGGTCCTCTAAACGCTGTGCGTCATGTTTGTTGCTATTGTAACTAAAGCTCGAATCGCTGCTGCTTTGCACGTTGTTGAGCGCTTTCGCTCTGCGGTACTTCTTATAGCTACTGCTGCTGCGCTGCTTTGCCGCCAATGCGGACGACGCCGCACCATGCGCGCTGATCGTCGTGCTGGCTGCGCTTGGCCAACTACAGTTGCAGTCGGCGTCGCTGCCAATGCTGTGTGCGCTTCCACAAATGTATTTGTTGTTACACGTGTTGTTGTTGTTGCTCTTGCTGGCGCTGCTGCTGCTGATGCTGGCGTGGCACATCATTTTCCATTGAATTTATGTGGCTCTGGCGTGGAGACAACAACAAGCGCGCTCTTGTGTTGTTGTTGTTGTAGCTGAGTTTTGGCTGCTGCTGGCTCCGCTGCGTCCACAAGCGTATTTCTTGTATGCTTTTTTAGCTGCCTTTTGTATGTATTGCTGTTGTTGTTGTTGTTGTGCTGTTGAGTAAAATTTTGAGAGCAAATCATCGTTTGCAGCGCCCAAGCGTTATACAATTCTATTTGTTTTTACTAAAAATATTTTGCATATTTTCCAATATAATTATTTTCACTGCTCATTTACATTTGATCCAAGCTAAGCTGCACTGCACTGCTTGCGCTGGAAGGCGTCGCACCACACGGCGCGCTCGTCTAACAACTCGCGTACGCGCTCTGGAACAGCGGGTGGTATTGCCGTATTGCCGAGGCCAACCTACTGTTATGTTGCTATTAAAGTCGGCGGATTGGCATATATGGGCGTGGCAGTGTGCGTCGAAATGCTTGCGCCTTTACCCGTTGCGTCGCTTGCTACGCGTTCCTATGGAGTCGGCGGTTTTTATTTTTACACACTCGAACTACACGAACCCTTTATAGGCTGGCCGCTGCGCTTTGTAAATAAACAACAACACAATTGTATGCGCTCTTGATCTACTTGCAACAAAGTGTACTGCTTCGCTTTGTGCGCGCCTCCTACTCGTAAAGCTGTCAATTTACCGCTGCGTCGGTTTTGATGCGCGCGCTTGCGTTTGGTATCTTTCACTCAGTTGTCTCGACAGTTTATATAGAAATTTATTACTTGTTTCCAAATTTACTGAGCGCTAGGCGTTGTTGTTTTTGTTGCGCGCTGTCTGCTGTCAATGCTGGGAACGTCTTTCCAATGCGCCTTCGTTGTGTGACAAACCGAACTGACTGACAGACTGACTGTCAGATTGCCCGCTTGTCTAACTGTAAGTGTGACGTCTGTGCTGCAATAAAAGCTTGATTGTCTGCACTTTATCTGACTGACTGACTGACTGACTGACTGACTGTCTGTCTGTCTGTCTAACTGGTCTCTCCGACTAAGCGCGTGTTCGACTCTGAAATTGCGACTCCTCGTTCGATTGCGTGTGTGACACTGCCGTACGCCTTGTAAGTGTCTATCGAACGCAGGCTGACAACTCGACTGACTGCCGTCCGTTCTGTCTACGCTACGATTGTCAATAAGCATGCACTGAGCACACACAGACAGTCTAATATCGTCGACTACAAATGTTAAACAAATCGTCGTTTATTAGCGCATTTGTAGGGGAGCACAATCACTCAGGTCAGTTGCACTCGTTGTATTATATGTCTTCAATTTGCTGCTTATTTGTTGTTGTTGTTATTCACTTTAGTTTACTTGCTACTTGTAGACATGTTTAACTTTTTATTTATGTTTGTATATTTTCTTTATTTTTTTATTATTATTTTTTTTTAAATATTTTTTATCACTTTACTTTCAGTTTGTTCTTTTGTTTTTGCTTATTATTTACAAAGTTCCACATGCATATTTGACTGTACAGCTGCCGCTGGAATTTGTCTTTGTGATATTTTTTATTTTCATGTGTATTTATCAACGCCTTGCCGCACTGCACACTCAGCTCAATGGCACTTCGCTTTTTGGCACTGAAATATATAACAGTAAATTTGTATTCGGCTGATTGCCTCCTCACAATACACTGCGCGTCATTGGGTCAGCACATTTCACATTTAAATAGTTTTGTTGCATTTCTATCGAAACTAAAGCAGCTACAGTTATAAAATTTATAAAGATTATTCTACTAAATACAACAACAATTATCTATTTTTTTTACATTTCCGAAATCAACAAAAATAAATAATAATATTGACTATTTTATACATTTTAATAATGAGCCGCTGCCGGTATCAAATCAAGTCAAAAATATCAAATATCCGATTGGATAGCGATTTGTACAATTTTATAATATAATTTAAAGCATAGTTCGGTGTGTACAGGCAGTTGAATAAGCGCCGACTACATGATTCCACTTTTCAACTGGGAAAGAAGGTCCAAAATAAACTTAGAAAAAGATGGTTGGCATTAGATACGTTATGTTAGCTACCCGAAACACTCCAAACATCTATAGTGATGGCTCGAATTTGGAAAATGGGGTTGGTCTGGAAATATACTGTCCAGAATTAGGCATAAGACAGCCTTCAAGTTAGCGAACCACTGCTGTACATTTCAAGCTGAGATCTTTGCTATTGCGAAAGCGTCGGAGTTGGCCTCTAATGCATCTGTGGAAAGAGTTGCCAGAAGCAAGTAAATTCACGTCTACTACTGTGTGCCAGGCCACAAAGGCTTCAAGAATGGTGTGCGGCTAACATACAAAAATGTAATCAACGTTGCAAAACCCATGCATTGACTAAACGAAGATCTAGACAGAAGCATCCAAGCCCGACGGAACACGCTACCTGGGTGTAAAACTGCAAAACTAATGTGCAAAACGGTAGATCGGAAGCACACAAAATTCCTATTGTCATTGACTGTATGAGCATGATTGGAATATTTACTGGTCACTGTAAGGTGGCAACACACGTCCGCAGAATGGAGCTGACAGATCGAGAAGACTGCCGGAAATGTCCAGAGCAAGGCACCAGGGAAACCATGGAGGATCACTTGTGCACTTGTCCCACATTGGCAAGAATACGCTGTAAGCAAATGGATTCTCCACGGTATGATACACTGGAAGAGGTATCGACAGTGAGACTTTAGAGTCTGTAGAAATTCGCGTCAAATGCAGGCATATTAAAGGATCTGCCGTTTAAAAATACATTTTTGAATAAATAAGCCATGGTTTTATAAAAAGCTTGGGGATGGTCGGTGAAACTATTTACTATTTACCGGCAAGTGCTCTCTATTAACCCAGCTTCAGACTACCTGACTATTGCAGTGGTTTTCAAGCCGAGGTTACAGCCACCTTCAGAGAAGTGACCAACCACTTAGTTAGCAGTGTGGCGATACTAGCCTTAAACACATTAACAGCGCATTCAGGGTTGGTTAAGTAGTTCCTAATCTCACTATCAATAGAATCGAGTATCTTTATGATAATATTGGTATGGGTACCAGGCCACAGCGAAATCCTAGGCAATTGTAAAGCTGATGAGGTAGCAAGGAAAGCAACCCTAGAACCGCTATCAGTAGAATGGGAGCGGGTCCGTGCTTCCGTATCCTATTGTGTTCTACTACCAGATAGCGTGGCTTCGCTGGAGCTTGGTCAGCACTCTACTTCCATCTATACTGTCGCAAAATCCTTTTGGCCCAAGATCGAATTGCAAGAGATCTAGTGATCTCTTTGCCCCCAGTAAGGCTAGTCTCTCCCTAGTTGTGGGGTTTTAAGTGTTTATTGAACTATTGACGTACATGCTGTAAGGGTGCGAATCTTACTAGACGCCATCTGCAGAAGCTTGGTGGGAGAAGACGGGCTGGAAACAACTAAACACTTCCTACTTGAATGTGCCACTCTTGGGAGGTTAAAACTTAAACAATAAAGTAGCTGGAGTTATTAACAAAAAAATCAAAATGCAATTGCTTTAGGTTGATGAAGCTGTGCTAACCTAGTGTCGCGCAGTGTATGCAACTTTTGGTTTGTTTATAGCTATTGCACTTCGAGAATATATCACACGCATACACACACACAAACAAAACTTGAAAAATAAATAAATATAAACACGACTGCGTTAGTGTAACGTGCAACGTATTTGCCTACACACGTATCGAATCGATTTCTTTGCCTGCCACACTTTTCAGTTGCCACTTCTGCTGCAGCACACTATTTCGCTTTTATTGCTGCTATCACGTTGATAAAAATTTCCTACGAAATTTATTCACGCTGATAAAGCGACACTCGTGCGCGCTGCTTGCTGCCTTCCGGCGTCGCGCCGCGTCGCCTCTGCTGTTGCAAGCAATACGTTGTACACACACAAGGAAACGCTGGTGGTGAAAAAACTGAAACAATTTCGAGTGTAAGCAATCGTGTCTGCAGTTTTCGCGTCGGTTGCACGTCGCCTTTTTTGTCACTGGCAGCAACAGCAGCAGCCGCCGCAAAAAACGGCAAATATTGTGAGCGGCTGTCGTTGCTGCAACATTCCAAAGCACTGCAATACGCTGGTGTCCGTCTTCGTATTGCGTTTGCCAAGTGTCAGCAGTATGTATTTGCTGTTGTTGTGTAACTTTGTTCGCTCAGCTTGCCGCGTCGTATCTGTAATGTGAAAAAAGACAAGAAAAAAATATTAATGATTTATTTGCGCTGGCATTGATATATGCTAATGCTATTTGCCCCACAAGAAATGTAAACGCACACAAACACAGTAAGCTCACTCACTTTTCCCAACACGCCCGAGCCGCAAAGGTGCGCAGCTGCACAGAGCCAAACCTTCGAGCATTCATATATTTTTACATACGCAATCAGTCGTAGACATTCCGTAAATACGCAAGCATACAGTGACAGTCACACAAATGGAGCCGACTGAAGTCGTTGTTGTGTGATAAGCAACAGATAGGAACAAGAAGAAACGTTAACGGGTGATCAACTTCGAGATTCTTTAATTTTTTAAAGAAAAAGCATAGAAACAACCAATGTAATGGGGAACGTTAGTTGTAATTTGAAAAAACATTCTCTGACTTTCATATTTTGAAGATTATCTCTTTCAAACGTTGGCCGCGTCTACGCCTCATCCGTTGAGACCAATTTTCAATGATTTCTTTCGAGCATTTCGTCTGTTAACTTGCGAATGACACACGAGATGTTTTGTATGAATCGAGGCTGGATTGTGCGCATAGGCCCACTATAGCGGGTGATATCACACGATCTTGGCGGCCAATCGACCGACCCAAAATGTGAAATTATCTGTTCAGCGAAGTGTTTTCTCAATAAATCCTTTGAGTGATTTGGGAAGTGACGCTGTCTTGTTGAGACCAAAAGAGATCACGATCTTTGATTTCAGGCATCAAATAGTCGGTTATCATGGCGGTATAATGAACGCCATTGACAGTTACGTTCTCTCCGATAGACAGACGCATAGACAATTTTTAAAGTTCTGACGTTTGCTTTTCAGTGTTAAAAAATGGTTACAAACGTTGCCAACAGTGATGAAGCTGGCCAGAACAGACGCGCTTTTCTGGAAAAAGTAACCTGATAAAAACTCTTATATGGAGAACAGCTTTCCAGCATAAGACGTACACGGAAAATGCGAAATCAATAATTTGGTTGAGTGCCTTCTGTACTATATCACTTGATGCGGCTGATGTTGTGACCAGCTATATTGTACTTATAACTTAAAAGGGTCTTCGACAAAACTAAGTGCATATGTAGATACTTGACGACGGAAGGGCGGAAAGAGAAGTCTTAAAGAATGGCAAAAGCGCTGGGATGAGACGTCAAAAGGTAGATGGATATGACATAAGTTCATTTTTTGACATGTGAAAGCGTAGGTAGGGAGAAAACATGGTGAAACCGTTGATAAAGTCATACTCCGAACTGAACATGGCTGCTTCACAGAATACCTACACAAATATGGTCATGACGATGGATCGCATTGCTTTTTCTGCTTGCGTGCATTTTCTTCTTGTGTTCGCATTATAATAATGAAAGAACGGAGTTAGATGATCTCTGAGAAGAGCTGGTTACTTATGAAAATAGTAGAGCAACGCAACCAAGAGTAACGAGTTTTGAACGAGAAGTAGAAAGTCGACACCTAATAATCAAAAGGTTTTTGATTCTCCGACGTTTCAGTAATGTGAAGCTCCGAGGACTTTAAAATACTTAGATTCGTTTTCTCAATGTCTCGTTAGCAACCATCTATTGTTGTTGACGTTTTGTAGCGCCAGGATTCTGCCGAGTCCGGATAAAAATCCGAGTCCGTTCCGGTTACGTACACTCGACTGTGGTGGGGAACGGCGTCATTTGTCATTTAAGCTTCTGGTTAACTCTACCGCAAGAATCTGTCTCAGCTAGCCATTTCTCGAGTCTGTGAAAGCGAAAATGGCTGCTGATTTGTAGTGCGGGTTGTCGAAATGTTAAATTCGGTTGCTGCGAAACTGAAATGCCCTTCACATGTACACTTTTTGTAGCATAAAAGGGTACAAAAAGATGTTTATGTTGATTTTGATCGGCTATTATGGATGCATTGCTCTGGACAATAAATCGTGGGAAATTTCGTGAAGATAATCAATGTTCCTTCAGGCGTTCCTCAAGGTAGCCATCTTGGTCCAATTCTGTTCTTGTTATTTATTGATGACTTATCATCTGTTATTAAGTTTTCAAATGTTATAATAAAACGATGTAAAACTTTTTAAATCATTCACCTCAAATAGTGAAAGATGTCAGTTGCAAACAGACTTAAATAACCTACTTTCTTGGTGTGATAGAACTGACATGCCATTGAATCTTAAAAAATGTAAAACGATGTGCTTTTCACGTAGATCTGTAGACCCTACTTCATACG
>NW_017536452.1:81131-83146 GCF_001853355.1 Bactrocera latifrons | reverse complement strand
TCGCTAGTCGTAGGGAAATGCTTGGTATAATATTTCTTGTAAAACTCATCAATGTCTCAGTCTGTAGCCCATCTCTCTTGTCTGATATTAATTTTAACATTCCCGCTCGCTCTACCAGGCAGTTTAGACCTTTACTTTTAAAATTTTCTCGAACAAATTTCGAGTTAAACGAACCATTCCGCCGTATATGTCACGATTTCAGTTCTCATTCCAGCACATTTGATCTAACAGATTCACTCTTTACCATTAAAAAAATTATTTTATCTACTCTTAACAAGTAACATTTAAAAATTATAAACTTTAATCTAATTCTTAATTTTAGCTGTTGCAATTTTTGTTTCTGTAGCTGAGCAGCTTAAGATCGCAACGCTTAAAACCCCCTTGCTTTTTATGACTCGGCTAATTCCGCTCGTTCGCGGATTGCGCCCCTCGCATCGGTTGGGCGGGAGGAGAGTAATCGCTGGGTATTATTATAACATGTTAAATCAAAAGGTTTTCCATACAAGGACTAAATTTTGGATAAGCTTCATGGGTCTGAACCTGATTTCTTCGGAAACTATACTTTTATCTTGGACAATTATTTCGTGAAGTAATATTGTCAAATGAGGAAGCTTTCTATACAAGGACTGAATTTAAATCAAATGAGCTGTTTATTGGGGAGAAAAGTCCTTTCAGAGCGATATGTAAAAAACTGAGTTACTAGTAGTTCGCATATATACAGAGAGACGGACTTTGCTTGTTTGGCACAAAAAAATGTTTTACTAATATTTTTCCTAGCACTGTATGTAGACACATCTATATATGTATGTATACATACATATATGAAGGTCTGAGTAAATTTGAATTTGTATCAAAATGTATGAAAATTCTTTGGCTACACCGGTGTGTCCATGGGAATACGTCAATGCAACAGCGAGGTAGGCAACATTAATCTACATTTCCTCGTGGACATGAGTGTTGCCACATTTTTCCACATTTATACATACACATATACACAAATGAACTCATGTGCCCGTAAATTATTGAATTATGTTATCAAGCGTCCACATATTTACATAAAACACACACACATGCATACATACATACATACATACATATGCCCAATCATGGCTATACATATCGTTATATAAATATTTCTACGCACGTTCATTAAGTAAATAGAACCTTATTTGCTTTAAATGCCCGTGTGGGTACGAGAGATATTCTGCCGCGATAAGCCATGAAAATGCATAAGTACTTTTTTATTGTTTGTACGGATCTGCTTGTGTAATGGTAATACCTGCATATAAACACACATGCATACATATTTATTTATAAACGTGGAATTCTACGAAAACGAGCAGCTAATGTTTGGGAACAAGCGGAGAAAGGGGTAGGTCAACTAACTGAGAAAGTAAAATAAGTGATAAATTAAGTCAAATATTTGGTGTTCTTAAGTTTGCTTTCTGTGCATTTTTATAGTTATGCATACATACATCAAAACGTATGACAGTTGTTTAACAGTGCTCAAATATTTATTTGTCAAGATAAATGTTGGCATATTTTTCAACCAACCTATGCTTACTTTGATGATTAAGGCTTGTCGATATGCAGTGACACATTTGTTTATTTTAAAACATATACATATGTATTTTTAAAAATAACCGACTTGTTTTAAATTTAAAAATATTTTTGATAAAAACATGAAAAAACGTTGACCTTTAACAGAAAAAGGTATAAACAGATATTTTTCTTGATTGTCTTGAATCTGTGCCGAATTTCGGGAAGATACCTTGCCAAATAAAAAAGTTTCCCATACAAAGACTTGAGTTCGATCGGTCAGTTTGTATGGCAGCTATATGCTATAGTTGTCGGATCTGAAAAATTTCTTCAGAGATCTTAGCGATGCTTGAGAAAATAGTCTATGCTAAAGTTCGTGAAGATACCTTACCAAATAAAAACGTTTTTCATACAAGGGCTTGATTTGGATCGATCAGTTTGTATGGCAGCTATATGCTATAGTAGTCCGATCTGAA